>NC_057801.1:471693598-471820648 GCF_018294505.1 Triticum aestivum
ACCAGAGGCCATCTTCATCATCCGGATGGTCTCCATGATGAGGAGGGACTAGTTCACCCTCCAGGATGAGGGTACGTACTATTAGCTATGTGTTTGATCTCTCTCTCTCTCGTGTTCTTGATTTGGTATGATCTTGATGTACCATGAGCTTTGTTAATATATTTGGATCATATGGTGTTTCCCTCTCTCTATCTTGTTGTGATGAATTGAGTCTTTACCTTTGAGGTTTCACTATTATCGGATAGAATACTTTTATGGATTTGAGAGCACTTAATGTATGTCTTGCATATGAATACCTGTGGTGACAATGGGGTATTATATTAATTCACTTGATGTATGTTTTCACACTCAATTCGGGGATTCCCGAGGTGACATTGGGGTAATCTATGCATAGGGGTTGATGCATGTTTTCGTCCTAGTTTCTCTGGTAGAAATCTTAGGGCACTCTTTGAAGTTCTTTGTGTTGGATTAGTATTATGAATCTGAATTGTTTGATGCACATCGAATAATCAACTCATGGATACTTGTGGTGACATTGGAGTATGTAGGTGACATTAGAGTTGGTTGATTTGTATCATATGGTGTTATTTTAGTACGAACTCTAGGGCTATTTGTGACACTTATAAGGATGGCTCAATAGACTGATCGAAAAAGATAACCTTGAGGTGGTTTCGTACCCTACAACAATTTCATCTTATGTTCTCCATTAGATAAGAACTTTGGAGTGATTCTTTGTCGCACGTTGAGGGATTGTTATATGATTCAATTATGTTAGCACTTTTGATAGATTGCACTAGTGAAAGTATGAACCCTAGGGCTTGTTTCTAAGCATTGCAATACCATTTGTGCTCCGTTTTATCACTTGCTACCTTGTTGTTTTTTTATTTTTCAGATTACAAAAACCTTTATCTACTATCCATACTATACTAGTATTACCATCTCTTCGCCGAACTAGTGCACCTATACTATTTTCCATTGTATTGGTTGTGTTGGGGACACAAGAGCTTTCTTGTATTTGATTGCAGGGTTGTTTGATGGAGACCATCTTCATCCTAAGCCTCCCATGGATTGATAAACCTTAAGTCATCTACTTGAGGAAAAATTGCTACTATCCTACAAATCTGGGCTTGGAGGCCCAACACGAGTCTACAAGAATAGGTTGTGTAGTATACATTAAAGGTGGACCCCTAGAATCTCTTAGTTCAGCCTCAAATCAAGGGGCGGGGTGAGGGAGTCGCTATGTCCACCATGTCGGACTCGGGTAGGTTGGACTCACCCAAAACCCCACCTGAAACCCCGAAGAATTGACACTCCACCTGTCTCTCTTCCTACACCTGACCCCGATGCACTGTCAAATCCACCCCGATGTTGCCCTGCCCTCCATCATCCACATGCACCACAATGGATCTGGCTGGCCTAATAGACCTGACCATCAATACCTTTGAAGTCCAAGCAAACTTGGAGCCCGCACTCATGTCTCTGTGCCGAATTCTAACTCCATCAAATGCCAAGAGCGACATTGAGGGCGAGGGAACATGCGCATCAGTCTAGTGCGGCCTCCCGAGGTCCTCCTCCGCATCGAATTGTCATGCTAGTAGCGCACCCACACGTGGTGTCGTGGTCGACCCAGTATGCACTGACATACTACTCGCGATCTCCTAGTATAGGGTGGTTGCCACGCAGAAGTCTGATGCCTCAATGCCAATGGTCATCGTTCATTGTCAACCTCAATGGTGATTATACCTTTGTCGACTCGCCATAACTCATCCAGTCATGGGAACCATCTGCATGCCCATATGCATTGTTTGATGTAATCTCCTCACCCAAAGCTCAGTGGCAGCAAAGAAGACGGGGTGGTGTAAAATCGATACTCATGGAGCCAAACCCATTGTCGGTGCCCAATGTGGGATGAAGGAGAAATAGGGGAGCCGCCTACTCCAGTGGTGATGATGATTGGAGTGAATTGCAAAAAAACACCACATTTCAAGTTCAAATCTGGATTTGCCACCACATTTCTTGGGCGCTCCAAAAATCTACCACTTTGCTTGCTAATTTTCTCAATAAACACCGATGGCTAATTCAGGGCGATTTGCTCTGATTTCTTATGCAAAGGGCCCACATGGCTGCATGTAAGCTCCGACATGGCATAAAACGGTCAAAACCATCTGTTGATCATTAAGTTAGACATGGGGCCCAAGAGTCATCATTTGAACTTACAAAGGGTCCCTGAAAAATTCATAAAGCACCCTAGAAACAAAATTAAATTGCAATTGGACCCTTAGGAATGTTGTTGTGCCCCTGAGTATGTCACTGATGTCTATTACACAACGTGTTCTTGTAGACTCGTGTTGGGCCTCCAAGCGTAGTGTTTTGTAGGATAGTAGCAAATTTCCCTCACCTAAGGTTTATCAATCTATGTGAGGCGTAGGATGAAGATGGTCTATCTCAAACAACCCTGCAACCAAATAACAAAGAGTCTCTTGTGTCCCCAACACACCCAATTGTCGGGGAAGCTGATCCATGAACACCTATGGGACCGGCGGACCGAGCCCCTTTCGGTTCGGCGGGGGGCGGAGATCGCACGAAGAGCGGATCGAGGCGAAGCACACGAGCAGTTTACCCAGCTTCGGAGCTCTCCGGAGAGATAATACTCCTACTGCTGCATGTCTGAGTGTATTGAGTTCTTGCTCGGGAGCGCTGAGTGCTACAGTACACACTAGCTGCTAACGAGACCAAGCATGAGTGTTTTTCTGCCTTCGAACCCCCCTCTACGTTGCGCATGGGCCTCCTTTTATATGCTAAAGGGGTCTCCGACAGGTGGCAACGTAGACAAGGGTAAAAATGGAAAAGGAATTGCGGTTGGTACAACTACCTGTACAGTGTATCATACCTAACCCTGAGGGCAGGGGACAAAGGCATTAAATGCCCGTCTACGTCGCCCAAATAGTGCAAAAAGGGACCGTCAGGGATGCCACCGCTCGCCACGATGGCAATCTTGTCAGCGTCACTTGCCACCGCGCATAGCTGGCTGCACAGCCTCTTGCCACGCACGCCTGGAAAGGCCCTAGGGCGACACGTTGGTGGATGTGCTGGAGCGCGGGTACAGAGTGGTAGCTTGCCGCGGCAAGGCGGTCGTTGTCTTGTCGCGTCTGGAAGCTTGTCGCTCACCGGGCCTCGCCTGGACGCGTGGTGCGTCGCGGCAAGTTCCTTGAGATGCCTTGGTTGGCCTTCTCGGCAAGCTCCTCTTGCCGGGGCCTTGTCTCCTTGGCTTGAATACTTTGTTCTTGAATGGCTCCACAGGAACCACGGAGGACCTTGGCGGTCACCCAGCAAGCCTTGCCGTGGGGTGCTGCCACTGCCCGTGCACAAGTTCGGGATACTAGGGTACCCCTACTCTAGTACACCGACAGGAGCCCCCGGTCCTGGGCCACACACGGTGCCAAGCGTTGTTGGGCCAGGCCCAAAACAGGGCACGGGCACGCGCAGCCTGGGTTACGCCGTATCTCACTCTGTATCCTCCGCGCCCTCCTCGAACGGCACGCGTCGGATGCGGCGTCGTGGGAGAGATCGTGGGTGGTTTCTTTATTTGGAAAGACGGAACGTCTTCCCCCTCCCTCTTTATAAGCAGGGGAAACAGGGGCACTTCACCCATCTTGCCGGTCGCTATTCCAATCTCAAAAACCTCCACCGCTCCCCCCTTCTTCCCAAAGCTGAAAGAGAGCAGCGCTCCGCCCCCCATCGCCACCGGCACCGCCAACACCGTTGATCTCTCTCACCACCTCCGCCATGGCTCCGAAAGCCGGGAAGGTTGTGAAGTCGGTCGAGGCGCAGCGGCTCGCGGCGCTGCGAAAGGAGCGGATAATCTTCCCCCCTCAGCTCACCGCGAAGGAGCTGAGCGAGTATTACTACCTCTTCTGGTCGACGGAGACGCGAGCGCATCCGTGCACGAAGGTACTCTCAGCTGCCGCTTCGGAACTGGCTCCGAATGGATATCCCTTCTTCGCGTTGTTCTTCTACTGCGGGCTCTGCCCGCCTTTCTCTGAGTTTTTCTGTGATATTATGAACACCTATGGGTTCCGCCTCCTTGACTTCACCCCCAACGCCGTTCTGACCATGGCAGTTTTCGCACATCTTTGCGAAAACTTTGTCGGAGTCTATCCAAATTTAGCTCTTTTTCGGCACTTCTTTATGCCCCGAGTTGAGAGAGGGGAGCCTTTATCCGGCGGAATCGCCTGGATCTCGAGAGCTGGCAAGAAGGAAACTTATCTGGAAGGAGAGTTCCACAGCAAGTGGGAAGAATGGAGAGCAGACTGGTGCTGGATTGTCGAGGAGAACCCGCAGCCATTTACCGCCCAGCGCCAAGCCCCAGTAGCGCGCAGCAACGATTGGAGCAACGTGGCCCCGGAAGACGATAGGCTGAAGATTGCCGTCACCCGGATCCTACACCTCAGGCTTGCCGGGCTCACCGTAGGCGCCGTTGGCGCAGATTTTCTTCGCCGCTGCATCGCCCCTCTGCAGGAGCAGAGAAGACCCGCCTGGGAGTTCCAGAATGCGGCGGATATCATGAGGTTGCGCCCGGGCCTCAACTTCAACTTCACTGTCCTGGAACTGGACGCGATGCTCCTGGAACTGTTCAAGCGCGATCCTCAACATCCCGATGCGTTCATGTTGCCGAGGGGTGTAGTTCCGCTGTGCAACAATTCCTCGCTCGACTGCATCTGTGCAATGATGCCGCTGTGCGATTCGCATGGAATTGTCCCAACTTGGCAAGAGCTTGCAGACGATATCGTGCAGGAGTTCTTTGACAGCTTGGTAGAAATGCCGGTCCGCTCCAATGAACAGAAGAGCCTTACTCGCGACACCACCGATGCGGAGATGCAGCGCATTGCCACTAGGCTGGAAGAGGCGGCGGCAGCCGGTGCCGCGAGCGAATTTGGATTCATCATGGAGGAGGCAGAGGCAGCAGAGGCGGCAAGCGTTGCCGAGCGAGAGGAGCTTGCCGGCGAGGGAGAGCTTGTCGGGCCTGAACCTGAGTCGAGTGAGCCCGCTGAGGGCGCGAGCGACTCGTTGAAGATCGACTCCTCCTCTTTCTCACCTTCAGACAGCTCGCTGCAAGGGGAGCGTCCAGCTCCACCAAGAAGGCGTCTCCGCAAGGCCGTGGACGTAGCGGGGCGGCAGACGGGTCAACAGCCGCCGCGCCGCGTGATGCGCTCCACAATGGCAGGCACTGTTGCCGCGGGAGCACCTCACGCCGCTGCGGCAACTGGAGCGGGGCCCTCCCGGACCACTGCTTCTGCTCCCGCCAAGCGGCTAAGGGAACCTACTCCTCCGCCTTGTCACGCCGAAGGTGGGCCGAACTTCGACCTCTCCGCGCTCAGCTCCGACGAGGAAGAGGAAGAGTAAGATTCCTTGTTGTACTTGTAGTTCTTCAATTCTTGCTGTTTTGTCTTGTATCTGATTTACTTTACTCTGAACCCATTCCTTTTCAGGACTCTGGCCCAGAGAACGGCGGAGAGAGCCAAGGTCCTGGTGATTGTCATCGAGGACGAACCCACCGCGACAGCAGGGGGTGTGTCCGAGACCACCTTGCCGGACCCGGTAACTATTCCCCAGCGCAGCCCCCAGCGCAGCCCCCAGCGCAGCCCCCAGCGTAAGTATATGGTTTACTTCCTGCTGTTAGGCGCGCATGGGTGCTCTTTCTTTGCTGATATCTGATTCTTGGTTTGCGTAGGAGCAGAGCAGTCTCACCAGGAGTGCCCGGAAGCCGCTCCCGACATGCCATCTGCTTCGACTACACCACCAAGGGAGGATTCCCCGGCAAGGGAGCGTTCTCTGGCAAGGGACAATTTTCCGGTAAGGGAGAAGTCTCCGGCAAGGGGCAGTTTTCCGGCAAGGGACAGCACCAGCGACCCCTCGGTGGCGGAGACCACGGCTGTAGATCCTAGTACAGGTAATCCTCTTGCTTGAAAACTTCCCTTGGGTTCTTCTTCTTCTGATTTTCCTTTTGAATATTTGCTTGACTTTTCCCCCTTTTCCGGTCATCAGATCCATCTGCCACGGAGCCGATGGAAACCGAGGTCGCCGGCGATGAGAATGTGCGCGGCGATACCAACGACGCCGCTGCCACCAAAGAAGAGGCTGGCGCCGATGATCCCGTCGGCGGAGAGGCCGCCAAAGCTGCCGCCGCAGAAGCTGGCGAGGGGTCCGGCGATCGCACTGACGGCCCCGAGGCCGCAGGAGCGTCAGGCGCTACGCCGACCGCCGATCCCTCCGCCGCTCCTGCAGCGTCAGGCTCCAAAGAGCCCCAGCCCGGCGCCTATTTGAAGGCCGGCGATGGCGTCTTCATCAAGCTCCCCTGGGCGTCGAGCTCCAGGGCGCCGATCGAAGGAGAAACCTTTGATGAAGAGTTGCTCGCCTCCGCTGGGCTGACGCTGGTCGACGCGCCGAGCAGCAGCAGCGGCGAGCCTGAGGAGGAGCAGCTGCTGCGGAAGCTGTTGTTGCTCTACCGTGCCCGACAGGCCAAGCTGGTATCCCGAGAAGCGCTTGTCGCGAAGGCGGGAGTGGACATCGAGAAGCGTGCGGAGGAGCTCCGGGGCCTCAACCAGGAAGCTCTCCGGTCCTTGGCAAAGGAGCGGGAGCAACTCGCCGAGGAGCGGAAAGCCTTCCTCCTTGAGAAGGCTGAAGTTGAGGAGCAACAGCGGCTTGCTGCCAAGAAGCTGTCTACGCAGGAAGGCGAGTTGGCATAGCGGAAGGTTAACCTTGACAGCCACGAAGAGGAGCTTGCCGCGCGCGAGCAAACATTCGGCGGGGCTCTCAAAGAAGCAGAGGGTGCTGCCGCAGCTGCCGAGGCCGCCAAGAAGGAGCTGGAGACGAAGGTGGCGCAGCTGGAGGCCGATCTCAAGGTGAGCGGTGAGGAGCTTGGTGCGCTCAAGCGTGAGCGCGAGAAGGACACCTACACCCATGGCGAGCTGCAGGGTCGTCTCGCCGAGAGGAGCAAGGAGCTTAGCGCCGCCAAGGACTCCAACACGGATCTTGAGTCGAAGCTGACTACTTTGACCAAGACACTAGACGGCGCCAGGGAGCAGGAGGTGGCCTTGAAGGAGAAGATCAAGGCCGACGAGGCGCTGCTGGCCAGTGCTGCTGCCGCCCGGAACACTTTTAGGGAGAATGTGGAGCACTGGACCGAGGGTCTCGTGGATGTTGCCGCAGCCATCGACAGGGAGCTGGCGCAGCTGGTGATGGAGGATCTCGGGTATTCCTCCGATGAGCACCTCCAACCCAGCGCCAAGCTCAGCTTGTTCTTCAAAGGCATGGCGACGGCCCTCCAGCGACTCCGGGAGAAGATCCCAAAGCAGCTGGCCGACGAGTCGCGCAAGATCTGCGCGGGAGCTCTTCAAAATGTGCTGGTGAAGGTGGCCTTCCGCAACCCAGGCCTCAACCTCACCAACGTCCTCAGGACCTTGCCGCCGGATGCTGATCTGGAAGCACTCAAGACCCTTGTCGCACCCATTGTGGACAAGGTGAGCGGGATCAAGAGGGTTGAGGGCGATCGCGTAGATTAGGCCGCCCGTTTTCTCTTTTTCTTGTCGCTGCTGGTCATGTTATGAGAGCAATCTGTTAGAGCTGCGACAAGCTATCTTATAATATGACTCTATTTTGGGTAGCGATTGCTATGTTATTTCCTTTAATTGATTCCTTCCTTTGTATGTTTTTTCCCTACGCTTTTAGGGAACTTGTCGGCGCAGGCACCTTAGCTGCGAGCGCTGAGTGCGGGACGTCAGCAGCCTGCTGGCGGTGCCGCTACCGACAAGAAACCTTGTCGCAACTATTTGCAGCTCACTTAAGTTGTTGAGCGGACTCGAAACAAAGTAAGGGCGCAACTAGCTACGAGTTGGTTCCTCTGCGCACAGGTTTTCCATACAAAGCACGGTCGTTCGAGGAAGATAACTTAAAAATTTTAAAACTGATTGCTCAAACTTTAGCAACTTAGCTTTTCTGTCGTTTGCTTCCCGGTAAGGCGAAACTTCCTCGAACGGCGCTTGGTCCACACCATTATCTTCTCCTTTCCCCACGGCAAACTTGTGGGCGAGGGAACCTTCCCTTCTTTGAGAAAGAGAAAGAAGAGAAAATAAAGATATGGGGCCTTACGGCTCGTTATTGCTTACCGGGGGTAGGCACTGCACAAAGTGTCAGATAACGCATGCAAAGAAAAGTAGAAAGCATGAAATTGACAAGATGTGAAGAGCACATGAGCTTTACTTATGCACGGGGTCTGCGCCCGGCTTTGTACAAAGGATTACATGCAACATCGGCAAGACTTGTACAAAAGGTGGTTGCCGGAACAGGTTCCGGCAACCGCGCCTTACGGGTAAAGCTTACGAAGATGCTCAATGTTCCAGGAGTTACTCACCAGAATGCCATCTTCGGTCTCAAGGCGGGCAGCGCCAGGCCTAGTGACTCGTTTCACCCGGTAAGGGCCTTCCCACTTCGACATCAACTTGTTGGAATTCTTGGCGGACTGAACGCGCCGAAGAACAAGGTCGCCTTCCTCGAGACTTCTGGCATTAACTTTGCGGCTATGGTAGCGACGCAAAGCTTGCTGGTATCGAGCAGCTCGTACAGCGGCCTGAAGACGGTCCTCCTCAAGGAGCAGCGCGTCATCTTGTCGCAACTGCTCTTGCTCAAGCTCATCATAAGCGAGCACTCGAGGTGATCCGTATACGAGTTCCGTGGGGAGAACTGCCTCTGCTCCATAGACTAGAGCGAAAGGTGTCTAGCCAGTGGCTCGATTTGGCGTCGTCCTGACCGACCAAAGAACCACCGGCAGCTCCTCAATCCAGTTCTTTCCGCACTTGTGCAGCCTGTCGAAAGTCCTGGTCTTGAGCCTGCGCAACACTTCAGCATTCGCCCTCTCCGCTTGACCGTTACTTCTCGGATGAGCAACAGAAGCGAAGCAGACATTGGCGCCAAGATCTTGGACGTACTGCATGAAGGTGCGGCTCGTGAATTGCGTGCCGTTGTCGGTGATGATCCTGTTAGTGATCCCGAAGCGGCAAACAATTGACCTAAAGAACTTGACCGCTGACTGTGCTATCACCTTCCTCACTGCTTCCACTTCCGTCCACTTTGTGAACTTGTCGATTGCAACGTACAAGTACTCAAAGCCCCCTACAGCTCGGGGAAAAGGGCCGAGGATGTCGAGCCCCCAGACCGAAAATGGCCAGGATAAAGGGATCATCTGGAGAGCTTGAGCTGGCTGGTGTATCTGCTTGGAATGGTACTGGCACGCTTCACACTTGGTTACTTGTGCAGTTGCATCCTGGAGGGCTGTCGGCCAAAAGAAACCTTGCCAGAACGCTTTGCCGGCAAGTGCTCTTGCGCCAATGTGGTGACCACATATGCCTCCATGTATCTCTGCCAACAGCTTTTGTCCGTCTTCCCGGTGAATACACTGCAATTTCATGCCGTTGAGTCTTCTTCTGTACAGTGTGTTGTCGACAAACTGGTACATACTTGACTGCCGGGCTACTCTTTTCGCTTCTTCTTGCTCTTCGGGAAGTTCTCCTGTCTGAAGGAAACGGACAATCTGCTATGCCCATGCTGGAGCTTGCGGCTCGACAACAAGGACTAAAGGCACATCTGCTGCTGCGGGAACATCCGCTTCTACGGCGAGAACCTGCGGCTCAGCCGGAGCTTGATGTTCCCCGGCAAGCTTGCCGGAGCAAAACTTGTCGGGAGCGTCTGCTTCAATGGAACAAACCCTAGGGCTTGCCGGAGCAGACTGCTCCTCAGCACCCGTGGTGTTGATCTTGAGGACCTTCTTGGCGGCGGCTTCGGGGAGCTCTGCCGGAAAATAGTCACCAGAAATCAACTTCCTCTTCTTGCTCTGTCCAGTTGATGGCGTTACAGATGGTTGAGTCAGTTTGAGCACAAAGATCCCTGGTTCCATAGGTAACTTAAGTGCGGCGCACTTCGACAGGCCATCGGCAATGTCGTTCTGTGCTCTTGGAACATGTTCCATCTGTAGGCCGTCAAAGTGCTCTTCTAGCTTTCTCACTTCATCAACGTAAGCTTCCATCAACGGACTCTGATAATTCTTGTTCACTTGGCGGATGACAAGCTGTGAGTCACCCCTGACAATGAGTTTCTTGATCCCAAGGTCTGCTGCGATCCTGAGACCGGCAAGCAAACCTTCATACTCTGCGGTATTGTTCGTTGCTCGCTCCTTGGGAAAGTGCATCTAGACTACGTACTTGAGGTGCTCTCCGGTGGGTGCAACAAGTAGCACGCCCGCACCGGCGCCTTGCAGCGAAAAGGCACCATCAAAGTACATCAGCCACTCTTTGCTTGCTTCCTTGACGGGGATGCTCGTTTCTGGAATTTCTTCATCTTGTGTTGGCGTCCATTCTACTATGAACTCCGCCAATGCTCTGCTTTGGATAGTCGAAGTGCTCTCAAACTTGAGGCCAAAGCTTGACAGTTCCAGTACCCACTCCACAATCCTGCCTGTTGCTTCTGGATTTTGCAGTATCCTCTTCAGCGGAAAACGAGTGACGACTGTGATCTCATGTGCTTGGAAGTAATGGCGCAGCTTTCTCGAGGCCATGAGAGGGCCGAAAAGCAATTTCTGCACACCAGAGTACCTTGACCTAGCCCCCTGCAGGGAACTGACAAAGTAAACTGGGTGCTGCACCATTCTTTTCTGCATCTTCTCACGCGCCTGCGTAGATTCATCTTTGTCGGGACCAGAGCTTGCCGATGAAGTCCCCTGCTTGTCGCTGGATGCATCTGCCGTGGTTGCTGGCTCATCGTCCGCCTCCCTCTCTGCTACTAACGCAGCACTAACCACTTGATTGGTTGCCGCTATATATAGCAGCAACTTCTCTTGTGGCTTAGGTGCGACAAGTGTTGGAGTGGAGGACAGGTATTTCTTTAAGTCCTGCAGTGCAGCCTCCGCTTCCGGAGTCCATTTCATTGGACCTGCCTTTTTCAATATTTTGAAAAATGGCAGGGCGCGCTCAGCAGAACTAGAGATAAACCTACTGAGAGCAGCTACGCAACCGGCAAGTCTTCGTACATCCTTGACGCGCTTTGGTGCTTCAATCTGCTCAATGGCCTTGATCTTGTCGGGATTGGCTTCAATTCCCCGCTGAGACACGAAGAACCCGAGAAGCTTGCCGGAGGGGACTCCAAACACACACTTCTCGGGGTTAAGCTTGAGGTTGATCTTGCGCAGATTTGCAAAGGTTTCGTCTAAATCTTGAATCAGAGTCGACTTGTCCTTGCTCTTGACCACTATGTCATCCATGTAGGCTTCCACATTTCTGTGCATTTGCGGCTCAAAAGTGTCGTGGACTACCCTTGCAAATGTTGAACCATCATTCTTTAAACCGAAAGGCATCCGTACGAAACAGTATGTGCCACATGGGGTGATGAATGTGGTCTTCTCCTCATCCTCTTCTGCCATGAAGATCTGATGGTATCCTGAGTATGCATCAAGAAATGAAAGCAAGTCACATCCGGCCGTGGAGTCAACAATTTGGTCGATGCGCGGCAAGGGAAATGGGTCTTTGGGACAAGCTTTATTGACATCGGTAAAGTCGATACAAAGCCTCCATTTCCCGTTTGCCATGCGCACGACTACAGGGTTGGCCAACCACATAGGATGGAGCACTCCTCTGACAAGGCCTGCTGCTTCCAATTTCTTGATTTCTTCTGCGATGAATTCTTGGCGCTCCACTGCCTGCTTCCTAACTTCCTGCTTGACGGGACGCACATGAGGACAGATGGCAAGATGGTGCTCGATTACTTTCCTGGGAACACCGGGGATGTCAGACGGTTGCCACGCAAATACATCGACGTTCGCCCGCAGGAAAGCAACGAGCGCGCTTTCCTATTTAGGGTCGAGAGTGGCACTGATGGTGAAGGTACCACCAGTGCCATCCTCCTTGGCGGACACCTTCTTGGTCTCTGGTGGAGCTGCCATTGTCTTCTTACACTTGCCGGTGGAGCTCGATGGTGCGTCCTCGACGGTAGCGCAGCACTCCGAAGAGGTGTGCTTGCCGGAGTGGGCATCAGAACTCTTGCCGTACCCGGGAGCTTCAACGGCAAGTGACTTGTGATCTGTTGTGGCTGCTGCTTCCCGGTAGATCTTGTCGGCGCAGATAAGAGCATCCTTCTTGTCGCCAGGGACAGAGATGACCCTTATCGGGCCTGGCATCTTCAGCATGTTGTATGCATAGTGAGAGGCTGCCATGAATTTGGCGAGTGCTGGATGGCCGAGTATCCCATTGTAAGGCAATGGAAAGTCAGCAACGTCAAAAGTGACCCTCTCAGTCCTGAAGTTCAACTCGCTGCCAAATGTCACCGGCAACGTGATCTTTCCCTTCGGCTTGCTCCTTCCCGGATTGATTCCTTGGAATGTGCCGGTCTCTTCGAGCTCGCCATCAGGGATCTGGAGTTTCTGGAGTACCGCGGAGGAGATCAGGTTCAAGCCAGCCCCGCCGTCAACTAGCATCTTACTGACCTTGAGGTTGCGGATAGTTGGTGAAACCAACATCGGCAAGCACCTGACCGCAGTTATGCGATCAGGGTGGTCCTCAATATCAAAGATGATAGGTGTGCTGGACCATTTCAGAGGCTTGCGTGACTCGACGGGTGGTTCTGCCGCATTGACTTTCAGCACCCACCGCTTGAGCTGGCGGTGTGAAGTATGCAGAGAAGCACTGCCGTCAACGCACAGGACCTCTGTGGCTTTCTGGAACTCCTGCTCATCGGTCTCGTCATCATCCATATATTCATCGTCGTCGTCATCTTCATCCTTGTCGCGGCCGCGGGGAGGTCTATCTCCTTGCCGCTGCTTGGCCTTGCCACGGCGTCCTCCTCGGCCGGGGCGTTTCTTGCCGGCTCCTCCAGCACCTTCCTGGGCCTTCTCCTTGTCGCGTCGCTCATATTCAGCCTTTTGCTGCTCGACAACCTGCTCGACCTTCTTGCAGCTCTGGAGGTCATGGCCCTTGGTGGGTTGGATCTTGCAGTACTGCTTGTTGGTGCCGTCCTGCTTCGCGGCGACCGCCACAACCTGGTAGTTGGTGCCTGCGGCAATCTCCCCACCGGAGCTACCAGCTTTGGCTTTCTTGGCGCCACCTCCGTTGCCGGACTGCTCAACGACTAGCACATCTTTGCCTTTCTTCTTCTTGTTGTTCCGCCGCCGGTTTTTCTTTGCCGGGGCAGCCTCCTCACTATCAGATCCTCCTGCTTCTGTATTCTCTCCGGGGAGTTTCCTCCCTTCCTCAGCACGTGCACACTTGTCGGCCAGGGCATATAGCTCATTGACGTCTCTGATCTTGCACATCGCCATCTCCTCCCGCATCCTGCGGTTTCGCACGTTCTGATGGAACGCGCTGATTACTGCGGCAGGGTGGACATCTGGGATGTTGTACTGTACGCGGCTGAATATCTGAATGTACTTGCGCAGGGGCTCTCCTTCCTTCTGGGCGAGCAGATGAAGGTCGCTCTCTTGGCCATGAGGCTTGTGGCCGCCTGTAAAGGCGCCGACAAACTGATGGCATAGGTCTGCCCAGGAGGATATGGAGTTGTTCGGAAAGTGCATGAGCCAGGATCTGACATTGGGCTTGAGCACCAGCGGGAAGTAGTTGGCCAGGATCTTGTCGTCCCGCCCCCCTGCAGCTTGCACTGCGATGGTGTAGATGCTGAGGAACTCCGAAGGATGCGACTTGCCGTCGTACTTCTCTGGTACGTCTGGCTTGAAATTCTTCGTGCTGGGCCACTGGACTTGCCGCAACTCACGAGTGAACACAGGGCAACCTACCGCGTACGGCAAGTCGCCTGGTTCCCCTTGTGCATGCATGTCAACAGAGGGCCCAGCGCGCTGGTCCGATTGACGCCGCGCTTCTCTTCGGCGCTCGATGCGAGTTCGAGCGTCTTCTTGCTGTCGTTCGTGAAGAACTTGGCGCTGATCGCGACAAGCTTGTGGATCTGATGACGCGGTGGAGTCACTGTCGAGGTGGATCCGGCGAGTCGGCGATCTTGGCCTTCGGGGTGGAGAGTGCATGGTGGTTGCACCCCCACCGGTTTCGTCGCCATCGGCTCGTGCCCGGCAGTCCTGCCGTGGCAATGACGTACTCGGCTGCCGCGGAGTGTCGCCGTTGGCGAAGCCGATGAGACTCTGAATGGTGGCCCTCCATTCATCGATCTTGTCTGCCGTTGGAGGGTAATCCAGGAGCAGTTGAGCTCGCGCCAAAGCTTCTGTTGGAGTGGTGGGCGCCAGTGGCGAATGGTGCGAGGAGCGGGATATGCTCGGACTTCTAACTATGTTAGAAGGAGCAGTATCGCGTCCAGGCGACCGTGTCTCGCTCGTGCCAGCATGTTGGCGTTCATGCTGGTCTTGAGTACCCTGAGATCCACCAGCTCGATCTTGGTCCAACGAACGTATGGCCCCGCGAATACCATGACGCTGTCGGTCCTGCGCCTCCTGAGATGGGCGCGGTGCATGTACGGACGCCGAGGTCTGTGCAGCCTTGTCCTTGGACCTGGCAGCACCGTGAGCTCCCTCGTCGATGCCCGTTCTTCCGCCGGCGTCTACCCCACCACCCGTTTCCTCCGGTGGTGGTGGGATCGACGCGGACGGAACAGCTGCCGCCGAAGTCTTCTTCTTCGGTGGCATGTCGATGAAGAGGATGAAGATCTAGCTCGTGTGAACGCCGGATCAGGTTCACGCAACCTCAACGCCCCCTACCTGGCGTGCCAAAGATGTCGGGGAAGCTGATCCACGAACACCTATGGGACCGGCGGACCGAGCCCCTTTCGATTCGGTGGGTGGTGGAGATCGCACGAAGAGCGGATCGAGGCGAAGCACACGAGCAGTTTACACAGCTTCGGAGCTCTCCGGAGAGATAATACTCCTACTGCTGCATGTCTGAGTGTATTGAGTTCTTGCTCGAGAGCGCTGAGTGCTACAGTACACACTGGCTGCTAACGAGACCAAGCGTGAGTGTTTTTCTGCCTTCGAACCCCCCTCTACGTTGCGCATGGGCCTCCTTTTATATGCTAAAGAGGTCTCCGACAGGTGGCAACATAGACAAGGGTAAAAATGGAAAAGGAATTGCGGTTGGTACAACTACCTGTACAGTGTATCATACCTAACCCTGACAGCAGGGGACAAAGGCATTAAATGCCCGTCTATGTCGCCCAAATAGTGCAAAAAGGGACCGTCAAGGACGCCACCGCTCGCCACGATGGCAATCTTGTCAGCGTCGCTTGCCACCATGCACCGCTGGCTGCACAGCCTCTTGCCACGCGCGCCTGGAAAGGCCCCAGGGCGACATGTTGGTGGATGTGCTGGAGCGCGGGTACAGAGTGGTAGCTTGCCGCGGCAAGCCCCTTGCCGCGGTTGTTGTCTTGTCGCGTTCGGAAGCTTGTCGCTCACCGGGCCTCGTCGGGACACGTGGCGCGTCGCGGCAAGTTCCTTGAGATGCCTTGGTTGGCCTTCCCGGCAAGCTCCTCTTGCCGGGGCCTTGTCTCCTTGGCTTGAATACTTTGTTCTTGAATGGCTCCACAGGAACCATGGAGGACCTTGGCGGTCACCCAGCAAGCCTTGCCGCGGGGTGCTGCCACTGCCCGTGCACAAGTTCGGGATACTAGGGTACCCCTACTCTAGTACACCGACACCAATACAATCGTAAATTGTATAGGTGCACTAGTTCTAGGAAGAGATGGTAATATAAGTGTAATATGGATAGTAGATATAGGTTTTTCTAATATGAAAATATAAAAACAGCAAGGTAACTAGTAACAAAAGTGACCAAAAAATGGTATTGCAATGCTTGGAAACAAGGCCTAGGGTTCATATTTTCACTAGTGCAAAATCACTCAACAATGATAACATAATTGGATCATATAACAATCCCTCAATGTGCAACAAAGAATCGCTCCAAAGTTCCTGTCGCGGAGAACATAAGATGAAATTGTTTGTAGGGTATGAAACCACCTCAAAGTTATTCTTTCCAATCAATCCATTGAGCTATCCCTATAAATGTCACAAATAGCCCTAGAGTTTGTACTAAAATAACACCATATGATACACATCAACCAACTCTAATGTCACCTAGATACTCCAATGTCACCACAAGTGTAACGCCCCGAGACCGACGCTCAGAAGACTTCCAACTATTCCGAGTTTCGCCGTGTGTTTTTTTTGCTTGTTGCATTGCATCATGTCATCTCTTGCATTGCATCATTTCATCATGCCATCATATCATTAATTTTTTATAACTCTTTTAAATAAATTGTATGGATTTTTCGATCCATTTAAATCGAGGGATACTCACATGGTGATTTATCTTTAAAACATATTTAAAGTCTCCTACTATTATAAGGGAGCTATAATAAAATTATTTCATTTATTTGGAATTCACCATAACCCACTTGCAAAATAAATCCCATGCCTTTTCTGCTCCGAGTTGACCTCAAAACCTTGCCCATAATTTCTTTCATCATTTTCCGGAGCTCCACCAAAAATCCGAACATTTTTGGACCTTCCTTTTATCAAGTCCTAGTTCAAACCCATTTGAATTAATTCAAATGAATTTGAATTTAAATCTTTCAATCGTGGCCTTTCTATTTTTCTTGGAACGAGCATATTTTTGCGAGTCCGGGAAAATTACCCTCATGCCCTAATTCTTGTCCACTCATTTCTTTTCTCTCCCTTTCTTTCTTTGCTTTTCTGTTTTTGGAAGAGTTTTGAAGAGAGAGGGAGAAGAGAGCCCAGAAGTTAGGCCCCTGGCCATTCTCCTCCCCACCAGGCCGGCCCAGTCTCCCTAGGCCCAGCCCACCTAAACCCAGCTCTAACCCTAGCCCCGAACCCTCATCTCTCGACCCGCATATCTCTCCCTCGTCTCCTCCTTCAGCGCCGCAACCCTTCGCTCGATCCCCCACCTCCTGCGCCCGATCCCATCTCCCTCGCTCTCTCCCTCGATGCCGCAGCCAGCCAGGGAGAGGAGCTCCCGCGCCTCACGCCCGATCCCCTCTGTTTCTCCTCGCGATCCACTTCTCTCCCCTCACGCCTCGCTCGTGTTCCCCTCGTCGCCCTTCTCCCCGTCGCCTCTGCGCGTGAGTGCCGCCGCCCTCAACCCTCCTCGCCGTCGTCCATGGCCACGCCGCCTCTGCACCTCCGCCGGCCTCGGCCTCCCGCGGTTGCCCTGCTCCGGCGCCCCCTGCCTCGCGTCACCCTCCGTCGTCAAGCGCCGCCCTGTCCGGATTCGTCAGGCCCTGCCATGGCCGTGCCTCCCCTGCTTCGAGCCAAGGTCGACGTCGGCCGCTTCGTCCATGCCGCCCATGGAGGCCTAAGCCGCCGACCTCGCCGGGCCTCCACCCTCCGTCCCACGGCCGCATCCATGCTCTGGATCGAGAGGAGCTTGATCCTGAGCGCTTTCTGCCCATCCATGCCGCCGTGGCCCCTGTGTTCCTCGCCCTGCTGCTGCCTTATCAAAGTCTGCAAAGGCCCTCTGTTTGGCCCCGGTGACCCTGGGCTCCTATGCACGCCCTGCGCCATTTACCTCCATTGCCTTGTTGACGCCAAGTTCGACTACACTGCAAGACCCGGAATGCCAAGGCTGCCTTTGTGGATTTTTTTTAAAAAGTTCCAGGACGACCGGCGCAAAGTACCACTACGTTTGCCATGTACATCTACACCCGGTGATGCGACAAGTACCCCGACAACGTGTACCTCGACGACCCGCCAAGTACCCCTTCGGATCGCCAAGTTCATCTACCACGTGTACCACTACCGTCGCCCCGAAGATGTTGGATTCGTCAAGTACCTCTCCAAGACGAACGTGTACCAGTACCGCCGCCGCGAGAACGACTATTTCCACTACATCACGAGAACGTCTACTTCCCTCTACGAAACGCGTTCCGCCCCGAATGCACGCTTCGAAGGTATAATCCCGAGATGATGACCGCCCGTGAACGAATGAATGTGTGTTGTATGAGATGCTCGAGTTTTGCACCGTGATCGAATCGTCCTTGCGATGCCCCTCTTTTGCCATGCCACCGTCCCGTGGGAACCCGGAATCCGGGAGCACCCCACCATTCTTGCATGACTCGCTCATGTCGCACCTCCTTTTGCACCGGTATCTCCATGAGCTATCGGAACCGATATGTTGCCATGGCATCATTTTCGGATATGTTGCCGTGGCATTATTTTCGGATATGTTGCCGTGGCACCATTTTTGTTTCGCCGCCGTGGCACCCTTTTTGTTCCGCCATGGTGACCAAATGCTTCATAACATGCTCATGTCAACATTTTCATAAAAATTGCATAAAACTTGTGCATGTCATCCGCATCATGATAACAACATTTAAATGCTTAAAATTGTTGTTTTTGTTAAATTGCTAAATGACCTGAGGTTTTTCTGAAATTGTTATTTGTTCTTTCCGGCCTCGTTTAAACTTGCCTAAATAGGTAGTTTATTTATGCTTCACCCCTTGCCATGTTTAACCACATTTAATATTGTTGTGTACCTAAACGAGAGTGAACTAAATAACTCGATGTGGTGTTTCGTCAATATGCAACTCGTTGCATATTGAGATCCACTTAAATTGTAGTGTTGTTTGCTTTACTTTGCCATGCCATGCCTGTCATTAAACCGGACATGCATCATACTTGATTGTGCATCATGACATGTTTATGTTTGTCTGTTTGCCATGTTGTTTGCTTCTTTCCGGTTTGCTTCTCTCGTCAGCTTCGGTTTCGTTCCGGAGTTGTGAGGATTCGTTCGACTACGTCCATTTGTCTTCTTCATGGACTCGTTCTTCTTCCTATCGGGATTTCAGGCAAGATGACCATTACCCTTGATATCACTTCTATCTTTGCTTGCTAGTTGCTTTGTTCTATTGCTATGCTGCGCTACCTATCACTTGTTTACCATGCCTCCCATATTGCCATGTCAGCCTTTAACCTTTTCACCCTTCCTAGCAAACCGTTGCTTGGCTATGTTACCGCTTTGCTCAGCCCCTCTTATAGCATTGTCAGTTGCAGGTGAAGTTGAAGAATGCTCCATGATGGACAGGATTATGTTGGGATATCACAATATCTCTTATTTAATTAATGCATCTATATACTTGGTAAAGGGTGGAAGACTCGGCCTTATGCCTGGTGTTTTGTTCCACTCTTGCCGCCCTAGTTTCCGTCATACCGGTGTTATGTTCCCGGATTTTGCGTTCCTTACGCGGTTGGGTGATTTATGGGACCCCCTTGACAGTTCGCTTTGAATAAAACTCCTCCAGCAAGGCCCAACCTTGGTTTTACCATTTATCACCTAAGCCGTTTTCCCTTGGGTTCTACAGACTCAAGGGTCATCTTTATTTTACCCCCCCCCCCCGGGGCCAGTGCTCGTCGTGAGTGTTGGTCCAACCTGTCAACCGCCGGTGGCCACCAAGGGAAACTCTGGGCTGGCCTACCAGAAGTTTGGCCAATCCGGTGTGCCCTGAGAACGAGATATGTGCAGCTCCTATCGGGATTTGTCGGCACAGCGGGAGGCTTTGCTGGTCTTGTTTTACCATTGTCGAAATGTCTTGTAAACCGGGATGCCGAGTCTGATCGGGTCTTCCTGGGAGAAGGTCTATTCCTTCGTTGATCGCGAGAGCTTGTCATGGGCTAAGTTGGGACACCCCTGCAGGGTATAATCTTTCGAAAGCCGTGCCTGCGGTTATAGGCAGATGGGAATTTGTTAATGTCCGGTTGTAGATAACTTGACACCAGATCCGAATTAAAACGCATCAACCGTGTGTGTAGCCGTGATGGTCTCTTTTCGGCGGAGTCCGGGAAGTGAACATGGTTTCTGAGTTATGTTTGACGTAAGTAGGAGTTCAGGATCACTTCTTGATCATTGCTAGCTTCACGACCGTTCCGTTTGCTCTCTTCTCGCTCTTATTTGCGTATGTTAGCCACCATATATGCTTAGTCGCTGTTGCAACCTCATCACTTTACCCCTTCCTTTCCCATAAGCTTAAATAGTCTTGATCTCGCGGGTTTTGAGATTGCTGAGTCCTCGTGACTCACCAGATACTATCACAACAGTTGCAGGTCCCGATGATACCAGTGCAGGTGATGCAACCGAGCTCAGATGGCAGCTCAACGAAGATCTTGGTCATGGTTACGTTTCGTTTCCTGTTGATCAGTAGTGGAGCCCAGTTGGGACGATCAGGGATAAAGCAGTTGGGTTATCTTCTTTTCTTTTGGCTTCATCTGTAGTCGGACTATATGTGTGCACTCTGAATGTTGTATGATTTATTATATGTTCATTGTGTGAAGTGGCGATTGTAAGCCAACTCTTTATCCCATTCTTGTTCATGACATGGGATTGTGTGAAGATGACCCTTCTTGCGACAAAACCACAATGCGGTTATGCCTCTAAGTCATGCTTCGAAACGTGGGAGATATAGCCGCATCGTGGATGTTACAACAAGTACGCGTGAGTTGATTATACGATATGCATCAAACAACTTGAGATTCATAATATTCAACCAACATAAAAGAACCTCAATGAGTGCCCCAAGATTTCTACCGGAGAAACAAGGACGAAAACATGCATCAACCCCTATGCATAGATTACCCCAATGTCACCTCGGGAATCCGCGAGTTGAGTGCCAAACATACATCAAGCGAATCAATAGAGCACCCCCATTGTCACCACGGGTATCCCACGCAAGACATACATCAAGTGTTCTCAAATCCATAATAGTATTCAATCCAATAATAGTGAAACCTCAAAGGGTAAAACTTCAATTCATCACAAGAAGGTAGAGAGGGAGAAACACCATATGATTCAACTATATAACAACGCTCGTGGTACATCAAGGTTGTGCCAAATCAAGAACACGAGAGAGAGAGAGATCAAACACATAGCTACTAGTACATACCCTCAGCCCTGAGGGTGAACTACTCCCTCCTCACCATGGTGGCTGCCGGGATGGTGAAGAAGGCCTCCGATGATGATTTCCCCCTTCGGCAGGGTGACGGAACAAGGTCCCGATTGAGTTTTCATGGCTACAAAGGCTTGAGGTGGTGGAACTTCTCATCTAGGGTTCTTTTCGATGTTAGGGTTATTTATAGGAATTTTTTGCGTCATTCTCATGCGGGGGGGGGGGGTGCCCGAGGGGCTCACAAGCTTGGGGGGTGTGTCCTAGCCCAGCTCCGGTGCTTCGGGGGTCTCTTTTGGTCCATAAAAATCACTGTAAATTTTTAGCCCATTCCGATAACTTTTATTTCTGCACAAAAAATGACACCACGGTAGTTCTGCTAAAACCAACGTCAGCCCGGGAGAAGGAACCGCCAAGAAGAAGGCATCATTTCTGAGGAAACCCCGTGCGCATGGGCCTCCCTGACCCCGTGCCTGCTACGTCTTGAGCTTGTTGGTTTTCCTAGAAGAGGAAAGGGTGATGCAGCAATAGTAGCGTAAGTATTTCCCTCAGTTTTTGAGAACCAAGGTATCTATCTAGTAGGATGCTCCTCAAAAGTCCCACGCACCTACACAAACAAACAAAGAACTCGCAACCAACGCAATAAAGGGATTGTCAATCCCTTCACGGCCACTTGTGAAAGTGAGATCTGATAGAGATAGTATGATAAGATAAATATATTTTTGGTATTTTATGATATAGATTGGAAAAGTAAAGATGCAAATAAAAGTAGATTGAAAGCATATATGATAAAAGATAGACCCAGGGGCCATAGGTTTCACTAGTGGCTTCTCTCAAGATAGCATAAGTGTTACAGTGGGTGAACAAATTACTGTCGAGCAATTGATAGAAAAGCGAATAATTATGAGATTATCTAGGCATGATCATGTATATAGGCATCACGTCCGCAACAAGTAGACCGACTCCTGCCTGCATCTACTACTACTACTCCCCACATCGACCGCTATCCAGCATGCATCTAGAGAATTAAGTTCATAAGAACGGAGTAACACATTAAGAAAGATGACATGATGTAGAGGGATAAACTCATGCAATATGATATAAACCCCATCTTTTTATCCTCGATGGCAACAATACAATACGTGGCTTGCTGCCCCTGATGTCACTAGGAAAGGACACTGCAAGATTGAACCTAAAGCTAAGTACTTCTCCCATTGTAAGAAAGATCAATCTAATAGGCCAAACCAAACTGATAATTCGAAGAGACTTGCAAAGATAACTCAATCATACATAAAAGAATTCATAGGAGATTCAAATATTTCTCATAGATAAACTCGATCATAAACCCACAATTCATCGGATCTCGACAAACACACTGCAAAAAAAGAGTTACATCGAATAGATATCCAAGAAGATCAAGGACAACATGCTATTGAGATCCAAAAAGAGAGAACAAGCCATCTAGCTAATAACTATGGACCCGAAGGTCTGTGGTAAACTACTCACAACTCATCGGAGGGGCTATGGTGTTGATGTAGAAACCTCCATGGTCGATTCCCCCTCCGGCGAAGCACCGGCGAAGGCTCCAAGATGGGATCTCACGGATACAGATGGTTGCGGTGGTGGAATTAGGTTTTCATGGCTTGTTCTGATGTTCTCGGGGTACATGGGTATATATAGGAGGAAGAAGTAGGTCGGTGGCCGCCCAAGGAGCCCACGAGATAGGTGGGCGCGCCCTATAGGGGTGGGCGCGCCCTCCACCCTCGTGGCCGCCTTGGCTCTTATGGACTTGCACTCTAAGTCCTCTGGATCACGTTCGTTCCAAAAATCACGCTCCCGAAGGTTTCATTGCATTTGGACTCCGTTTGATATTCCTTTTCTTCAAAATACTGAAATAGGCAAAAAAACAGCAATACGGGCTGGGCCTCCGGTTAGTAGGTTAGTCCCAAAAATGATATAAATGTGTAAAGTAAAGCCCATAAACATCCAAAAAGGGTAATATAATAGCATTGAACAATCAAAAGTTATAGATACGTTGGAGACATATCAAGCATCCCCAAGCTTAATTCATGCTCATCCTCGAGTAGGTAAATGATAAAAATAGAATTTTTGATGTGGAATGCTACCTAGCATAATTCTCAATGTAATTTTATTTATTGTGGCATGAATGTTCAGATCCAAATGATTCAGAATAAAAGTTCATATTGACATAAGAAATATTAATACTTCAAGCATACTAATCAAAGCAATCATGTCTTCTCAAACTAACATGGCTAAAAAAAGTTATCCCTACAAAATCATATAGTCTGGCTGTTGCTCTATCTTCATCACACAAACTATTTAATCATGCACAATCCCAATGACAAGCCAAGCAATTGTTTCATACTTTAGAAATCTCAAACGTTTCCAATTTTCACGCAATACATGAGTGTGAGCCATGGACATAGCACTATATGTGGAATAGAATTGTGGTTGTGGAGAAGACAAAAAGGAGAAGATAGTCTCACATCAACTAGGCGTATCAATGGGGTATGGAGATGCCCATTAATAGATATCAATGTGAGTGAGTAGGGATTGCCATGCAACGGATGCACTAGAGCTATAAATGTATGAAAGCTCAACAAAAGAAACTAAGTGGGTGTGCATCCAACTCGCTTTCTCACGAAGACCTAGGGCATTTTGAGGAAGCCCATCATTGGAATATACAAGCCAAGTTCTATAATGAAAAATTCCCACCAGTATATGAAAGTGACAACATAGGAGACTCTCTATCATGAAAATCATGGTGCTACTTTGAAGCACAAGTGTGGTAAAAGGATAGTAGCATTGTCCCTTCTCTCTTTTTCTCTCATTATTTTTTCTTTTCTTTTTCTTTTCTTTTTTTGGGCCTTTGTTTTTTTTCTTTTGGCCTTTCTCTTTTTTTCTTCTTCTTTTTTGTAAAGTCCGAAGTCTCATCCTGACTTGTGGGGGAATCATAGTCTCCATCATCCTTTCCTCACTGGAACAATGCTCTAATAATGAATATCATCACACTTTTATTTAATTACAACTCAAGATTACAACTCAATACTTAGAACAAGATATGAGTCTATATGAATGCCTCCGGCGGTGTACTGGGATATGCAATGAATCAGGAGCGACATGTATGAAAATTATGAAGGTGGCCATGCCACAAATACAATGTCAACTACATGATCATGCAAAGAGAAATATGACAATGATGATGCGTATCATATAAACGGAACGGTGGAAAGTTGCATGGCAATATATCTCGGAATGGCTATGGAAATGCCATAATAGATAGGTGATACGTCTCGAACGTATCTATAATTTTTGATTGCTCCATGCTACTTTATCTATTGTTTTGGACTATAATGGGCTTTATTTTTCACTTTTATATTATTTTTGGGACTAACTATTAACCGGAGGCCCAACCCAGAATTGCTGTTTTTTTGCCTATTTCAGTGTTTCGAAGAAACGGAATATCAAACGGAGTCCAAACGGAATGAAACCTTCGGAAACGTGATCTTCTCACCGAACATGATCCAGGAGACTTGGACCCTACTCCAAGGAGTACTAGAGGCGGTCACGAGGGTGGGGGTGCGCCCTCCCACCCTTTGCGCGCCCCTACCTCGTGGGCCCCCTGACGCTCCACCGACGTACTCCTTCCTCCTATATATACCTACGTACCCCCAACAGATCGGGGACGGAGCCAAAAACCTAATTCTAGCGCCGCAACCTCCTGTATCCACGGAATCCCATCTTGGGGCCTGTTCTGGAGCTCTGCCGTAGGGGGCATCAACCACGGAGGGCTTCTACATCATCACCATAGCCCCTCCGATGAAGTGTGAGTAGTTTACTTCAGACCTTCGGGTCCATAGTTAGTAGCTAGATGGCTTCGTCTCTCTTTTTGGATCTCAATACAATGTTCTCCCCCTCTCTCGTGGAGATCTATTCGATGTAATCTTCTTTTTGCGGTGTGTTTGTTGAGACCGATGAATTGTGGGTTTATGATCCAGCTTATCTATGGAAAATATTTGATTCTTCTCTGAATTTTTTATGTATGATTGAGTTATCTTTGCAAGTCTCTTCGAATTATCCGTTTGGTTTGGCCAACTAGATTGGTAGTTCTTGCAATGGGAGAAGTGCTTAGCTTTGGGTTCAATCTTGCGGTGACCTTACCCAGTGACAGAAAGGGTTGCAAGGCACGTATTGTATTGTTGCCGTCGAGGATAACAAGATGTGGTATTTATCATATTGCATGAATTTATTCCTCTACATCATGTCATCTTGCTTAAGGTGTTACTCTGTGTTTAACTTAATACTCTAGATGCATGCTGGATAGCGGTCGATGAGTGGAGTAATAGTAGTAGATGCAGAATCGTTTCGGTCTACTTGTCACGGACGTGATGCCTATATACATGATCATTGCCTGGATAACCTCATAACTATGCTCAATTCTGTCAATTGCTCAACAGTAATTTGTTCACCCACCGTAGAATACTTATGCTCTTGAGAGAATCCACTAGTGAAACCTATGGCCCCCGGGTTTATTCTCATCATATCAATCTCCATCACTTTATTTACTTTCTTTGCTTTTACTTTTTACTTTGCATCTTTGTACCAAAAATACCAAAAAATATTATCTCTATCAGATCTCACCCTCGTAAGTGACCGTGAAGGGATTGCCAACCCCTAAGCGTTGGTTACGAGTAGCTATCGTTTTGTGCAGGTACGAGGGACTTGCGCGTGGTCTCCTACTGGATTGATACCTTGGTTCTCAAAAACTGAGGCAAATACTTACGCTACTATGCTGCATCATCCTCTCCTCTTCGGGGAAATCCAACGCAAGCTCGAGACGTAGCAGTAGGTATGGTGGCTATTTTGAGGAAGGTATATGGTGGGTATATGGTACCGGCGAAAGTTGCACGGCACAAGAGAGGCTAGCAATGGTGTAAGGTTGAGAGTGCGTATAATCCATGGACTCAACATTAGTCAAAAGAACTCATATATTTATTGCAAAAATCTACTAGTCATAAAAAACAAAGTATTACACGCATGTTCCTAGGGGGATAGATCGGTAGGAAAAGACCATCGCTCGTCCCCGACCTCCACTCATAAGGAAGACAATCAATAAAAAATTGTGCTCCAACTTCATCACAAAGCGGTTCACCATACGTTCATGCTACAGGAATCACAAACTTCAACGCAAGTATTCTTTAAATTAATAATCACCCAACTAGCATGACTCTAATATCACTACCTCCATATCTCAAAACAATTATCAAGTATCAAGTTGATCATAGCATCCAATTCACTTTCTATGATAGTTTTTATTTTGCCCAACTTGGATGCCTACCATTCTAGGACCAATGTTATAATCATTGCAAATACCATGCTGTTCTAAGAGGCTCTCAAAATAATATAAGGGAAGCAAGAGAGACTAGCAATTTCTTCAAAATTAAGCCACCACCGTGCTCTAAAAGATATAAATGAAGCACTAGAGCAAAAACTATCTAGCTCAAAAGATATAAGTGAAGCACATAGCGTATTCTAATAAATTCTAATCAAGTGGGCTTCTTCCCAAAAGGTGTGTACAACAAGGATGATTGTGGTAAACTAAAAAGCAATCTAATATCATACACGACGCTCCAAGGAAAACACATATCATGTGGCGAATAAAAAAATAGCTCCAAGTAAAGTTACCAATGAATGAAGATGAAAGAGGGGATGCCTTCCGGGGGAATCCCCAAGCTTAGGATTTTGGCTATTCTTGAATATATTGGGGTTCCATGGGCATCCCCAAGCTTAGGCTTTGCTACTCCTTATTCCATAGTCCAACAAATCTTTACCCAAAACTTGAAAACTTCACAACACAAAACGCAACAGGAAATCTCATAAGCTCCGTTAGTGAAAGAAAGCAAAATCACCACATAAGTTACTGTAATTAACTCATTCTTTATTTATATTGGTGTTAAACCTACTGTATTTCAAGTTCTGTATGGTTCATACCACTTAATACTAGCCATAGATGCATCAAAATAAGCAAACAACACACGAAAAACTGAATCTGTCAAAAACAGAATAGTCTGTAGAAATCTATAACCCACGAATACTTCTGGACCTCTAAAAATCCTACCAAAATAGGATGTCCTGGAAAATTTGTCTATTGATCTACATCAAAAAGAATCAACACAAAATCACGTTTCTGTGATTTAACAAAACTAAATTAGTGCGTACAAAGTTTCTATTTTTCAGCAGAATCAAATTAACTATCACCATAGGTTGTCCTATAGGTTCTACTTGGCACAAACACTAATTAAAACATAAAAACACATCTAAACAGAAGGTAGATGCAAAATTTATTACTAAACAGAAACAAAAACAAAAAACAAAAATAAAATTGGGTTGCCTCCCAACTAGCGTTGTCGTTTAACGCCCCTAGCTAGGCATAAAAGCGAGGATATATATAAGTAGTGCCATCTTTGATTTTCAATTTCTTAGTGGAATCACGCTCGAATCCAGGAGGTTCTTTATGTTTCCCTTCATATTCAGAAATTTTAAGATCTAAAGCATCCAACCACTTATTGCAAAGGGTAATCAACATGTTCATGCGGTGGAGATGTCCACTAATGCTCTTGAGGGGTTCAAGAGACTTTTTAAAAAAAATTGTTACTTCACAAATCTTTCCGAAAACTTGTGTCTCTACTTGAGTAGGTTGCACTCCCCCTTTTTGAGATAGTGTACCCACTATTCCCTCTATTATTCCGTCCACAATGTTGTGGTCAATTTCGATAAAATTACCCTTGGCACTACAATCCAAGAGTTGTCTGTGGGACATATCTAGTCCAACATAAAAATTGCGAAGCAAAATCCTGAAATTTACCTCTAAGGTGCAATTATGATAAGACTCTATCATCCTATACCAAGCATCTTTTGAATGTTCTCCTTCCCTTTGCTTGAAGTGAAGAACTTCAAACTCAGGGGAAAAAGGGGCGGACAAAGGACTAGCCATAATGACAAGGTAAACATTCTAACACACGAGAAAACAGAAAAAGTCAAGCGAAAGAGAGAGGAGAAGATTGGGAAAGAGAGGGAAAATAAAACGGCAAGGGTGAAGTGGGGGAGAGGAAAATGAGAGGCAAATGGCAAATAATGTAAATGCGAGGGAGATAAGTTTGTGATGGGTACTTGGTATGTCTTGACTTGAGCGAAGACCGCCCCGGCAATGGCGCCAGAAATCCTTCCTGCTACGTCTTGAGCTTGTCTTGGTTTTCCTTGAAGAGGAAAGGGTGATGCAGCAATAGTAGCGTAAGTATTTCCCTCAGTTTTTGAGAACCAAGGTATCAATCCAGTAGAAGGCTCCTCAAAAGTCCCACGCACCTACACGAACAAACAAAGAACTCGCAACCAACGCAATAAAGGTGTTGTCAATCCCTTCATGGCCACTTGCTAAAGTGAGATCTAATAGAGATAGTATGATAAGATAAATATATATTTTGGTATTTTATGATATAGATTGGAAAAGTAAAGATGCAAATAAAAGTAGATTGAAAGCTTATAAGATAAAAGATAGACCCGGGGGCCATAGGTTTCACTAGTGGCTTCTCTCAAGATAGCATAAGTATTATGGTGGGTGAACAAATTACTGTCGAGCAATTGATAGAAAATCAAATAATTATGAGATTATCTAGGCATGATCATGTATATAGGCATCACGTCCGCAACAAGTAGACCGACGCCTGCCTACATCTACTACTATTACTCCACAAATCGACCGTTGTCCAGCATGCATCTAGAGTATTAAGTTCATAAGAACATAGTAACACATTAAGAAAGATGACATGATGTAGAGGGATAAACTCATGCAATATGATACAAACCCCATCTTGTTATCCTCGATGGCAACAATACAATACATGCCTTGCTGCCCCTGCTGTCACTGGGAAAGGACACCGCAAGATTGAACCTAAAGCTAAGCACTTCTCCCATTGCAAGAAAGATCAATCTAGTAGGCCAAACCAAACTGATAATTCGAAGAGACTTGCAAAGATAACTCAATCATACATAAAAGAATTCAGAGGATATTCAAATATTTATCATAGATAAACTTGATCATAAACTCACAATTCATCGGATCTCGATAAACACACTGCAAAAAGAGTTACATCGAATAGATCTCCAAGAAGATCGAGGAGAACATGGTATTGAGATCCAAAAAAGAGAAGAATCCATCTAGATAATAACTATGTACCCGAAGGTCTGTGGTAAACTACTCACAACTCATCGGAGGGGCTATGGTGTTGATGTAGAAGCCCTCCATGGTCGATTCCCCCTCCGGCGGAGCGCCGGCGAAGGCTCCAAGATGGGATCCCGCGGATACAGAAGGTTGCGGCGGTGGAATAGGTTTTCGTGGCTTGTTCTGATGTTATCGGGGTACATGGATATATATAGGAGGAAGAAGTAGGTTGGTGGCTGCCCGAGGGGCCCACGAGATAGGGGGCGCGCCCTGTAGGGGTGGGCGCGCCCTCCACCCTTGTGGCCGCCTTGTCTGCTTCTTGACTTGCACTCCAAGTCCTCTGGATCACGTTCGTTCCAAAAATCACGCTCCCGAAGGTTTCATTGCATTTGGACTCCGTTTGATATTCCTTTTCTTCAAAATACTGAAATAGGCAAAAAAACAGCAATACGGGTTGGGCCTCCGGTTAGTAGGTTAGTCCCAAAAATGATATAAATGTGTAAAGTAAAGCCCATAAACATCCAAAAAGGGTAATATAATAGCACGGAACAATAAAAAATTATAGATACATTGGAGACGTATCAGTGCCCACGGGCCTCCCAAGCAGCACGGTCCTGAAGACCCCGTGCGCAAGGGCGTGTACAGAGGCCTGATAGAACTTGTCGGGGATATACCCCACGGTGTAACCCGCCAGTTGTATGACCGGATGGAGCTTGGTGACTCACTGGCGACTGTCGGATGTTGGGTTCTGGTAGACCCTTAAGGTTCAAACTCTGGGGTGCGCGTGAAGATCTTCCCCCTACCAATCCGCATTT
The DNA here is from genome assembly GCF_018294505.1 of Triticum aestivum. Lineage (NCBI taxonomy): Eukaryota > Viridiplantae > Streptophyta > Magnoliopsida > Poales > Poaceae > Triticum > Triticum aestivum. Next base: position 471,723,593 of record NC_057801.1, read on the forward strand.
GATCGCCTCGCGAGAATCTAAGCTAAACGATGAACAATACGAGAGACACAAGATTTATACTGGTTTGGGCCACCGTTGTGGTCTAATACCCTACTCTAGTGTGTGGTGTGGTGGATTGCCCCAGGGGCTGATGATGAACAGTACAAGGGGAAGAACAACCTCGCGAGAGGTGTCCTTGGGCTGGTGCGATGAACTACATGGGAGAGTTCGATCGCCTCTCGATCTGATGGGGGACTCTATGAGATGATCCCTCCCTACTATAGTGGCTAGCTCTATATATAGAGGCCCTGACCCTCTTACCAAATATCGAGCGGGAAGGGCACCAACAACGGCCATTTTGAAGGGGAACATCTAGTACAAGTTATCCTGACTAAAGTTGGTCTTCGGCTGCAAAAGGCACTGATGATGACACCGTCTTGGGCTCCACGGTGACCTCCATCCTGCTGCTCTACTAGTCTTTGTCTCGTTGCACCAAAATGGTAACCTTTGCCTAATGCCTCGGTACTCCACGCCTGTGCTTGTCCCCTTTGCACCAAAGAGGAAACAAGGACACTTCGCAGGCCGGCGCCCGCCTGGTCTTGATCGTCACGGCTTGCATCATGAGCACCTCGTGAGGTACCCTTGCCTTGATCTCTCCGCCTCCTCGCGAGCCTACCTGGTGAGGCCGTTCCTGAGGAAGCCTTGCGTCATCCGCCCCACGAGGCTTGGCCCCTCGCGAGGGTCTTGAGTTTGCGTTGATGAAGATGGGCCGTACTGGGCCACCGCGTGAGCCACGCCGCAGGCCGCAGGCAGGAAAGTCTGGGGACCCCCGTTCCCAAAACGCCGACAGTAGCCCCTGGGCCCAAGGCGCGCTCGGACTTGGCTTAGAAGAGAAGCGAAGTGGCAAGTGTGGAGCGCCGCGGGCCCCAACAGCCTACGGCCTTGGGCGCCCCATGGCGGTTGATGGGACGTGTGCATCTCTGCTTCCCCATGCTGCCTCAGCAACCGCCCGACTTGACAAGTCTGTGCATGCAAAAATGAGCCATGATTACCTGCGATAGCGGAGGCCGGCGGTTGGCCTCCTCTGGGCTATAAGTACGAGAGGGCGCAGGCCCCCGCTGTACATCTTCCTCCTTGCTTCTTCTTTCTCCCACCCCAGCTGCTCGTCGTGTCCTATGGCACCGCTGAAGAGGTTCTCAGCCGCGGAGAAAGGAAAGGCTCGTTGGAAGGGTCTGACTCTCCTCCGCCCAAGCGCGGCCGAGCTCGTCCCCGCAAGCATCCCGCGGCCCCCGCGGTGGCTCCCCATGGTCATGGCGGTGATCTCCGGCATGGCGACAGGCGTCTGGTGGGTGAGGGGAGGCGCGTCATGGCCGCGCGGCCTCCCAGGCTGCGCTTCCACTCGGCTGAGGTGCTGTCGGAGTTCGTCGTGTGGTCGGCGGACCCAACCGGCAGCTGGCTCCAGCTTCCCCGCTTCTTCACGGGCGAACTCCCGGCCGGTGCTCCTGGCGGCCTCTGTCTTCAAGCGGACGGCTGCTGCAGCAAGGCTTCTTGGGTCTCGTTGGAGATCTCCATCGCCGGGAATGTGGCTTTGGCCCGTGGCTGGCAAATGTTTGCCTGCGCACGTGGCCTGGGCCGGCAGTGCGCCCTGCATTTCAAGTTTCACGGCGACGCCACCCTCTACGTGAGGGTGTTCGGAGAAGACGGCCGCCGCATTGGGTGCTGCCCCGAAGATGATGAATGTGACCGGGTGCTCAACCTCGGCGATGGCCGAGATGAAGACGAAGGTGGGCGCGTGGCCGGCGGCGTTCGTAGCTCGCCAAGCTTCGTCAGCTCTCCTTCAGACGGCAACTCCTCTAGTGGCGGTCGTGACCAGCCATCGCGCCGTTGCGCTTACCTTGAGAGGGGTAGTAGGTCATCCCATCGTCGCGCCACGGTGAAGCGTGAGGAGGGGTCTGACTGAGCTCCGGAGGGCAGTACGAGCCCCCGCCATGAGTCGTCGCCGGGCAAGCCGCTTCTATTTTGTTTTTCTCCCTTTCCTACACAAAGAGAGAGTAGTGTGGGGCCCCGTGGGGGTGTGCTGGACTGTTGCCGTTAAATACTATGCTATTTTCATTATTCGCGTGCTGTGTTTCGTTGTTGCGTGCTCGTGTGTAGGAACAACTTAACTCGGGGGGACTTGCCGCAATCTTTGCTTCTCGAGGCCTGCAAAAATTAGCCAGGGGGGATAACTTTCGAACCTGGTCGTGAGGGCAACCGGCTCAGGTCCTGCGTTCGTGTCGCGATGCCCGTGGGGCATGGACCGGGAGAAGTGCTCCTGCGGTGAACTCAAATAGGGAAGCCTCACGAGACTGGGTCAGAAAGCACTCGCGAGGGCGCCCGCGCAGCCCCCTCGCAAGACTTGCGAAAGAGAAGACGAGTCAGGCGAGCAACAAAGACAGAGAACCACGGGTCGGGCATGACAACAACGCTAGAAGCAACTCCAATAAAATTTCAAATAAGGATGAACGAGCCAACTACAGAAAGCAAATGAAAAAGCCACGTCCGGCACCTAATCTAGTCTTCGACGTCTTCTCACCAGCGCGGAGCTAAGTGCTGCCACTAGGCGTGGGCGGGAGCCCCCGAGGCCCGAGGGCGGCTCTTTGGAGACTCTGGGGCGTGTACATCCCCAACTCATTATTACATAAGAGTGTCACGGGCGGCGAGCTTCACAGGCATTGGCCTTCTTCACAGGCACCGGGCCTTTCTCGGGGCGATGAGCTTCACAAGCATTGACCTTCTTCACAGGCAAAGGGCCTTTCTTGGCACGACAAGCTTCACAGGCGCCGGGCCTTCTTTACAGGTGCTGGGCCTTCCTTCAAGGGTAGAACTTCCGGAGGTACTAGATGTTCCACGCGTTCGGGATGGGCACCCCCTCCTGGGTCTCCAAGCGCGCGGCGCCAGGCCTAGAAACATGAACAACCTTGAATGGGCCCTCCCACATGGGCGAGAGCTTGTGCAGCCCTTCCCTGGAGAGCATCCGCCTGAGCACAAGGTCACCTACCTCGAGGGTCCTGGGGCGGATGTTGCGGCAGTGGTACCGCCGAAGCGCCTATTGATATCTCGCTGCCCGAAGCGCAGCCTCCCGACGGTGTTCCTCCCCCAGCATGAGGTCCATCCCCCGCATGGTGTCCTGCTGTGCTTCATCGAAAGTCAGGACCCGCGCGGAGCGATGCCTGACCTCGCGAGGGTGGATTGCCTCAGCTCCATAGACGAGGAAGAATGGGGTTTCGCCGGTCGACTTGGTAGAGGTTGTGCGGATGGACCATAGCACAGATTGGAGCTCGTCATACCAGACCTGCCGCAGGCCTCCAGTTTCTTCTTGAAGGTCCTGGTTTTGAGGGCTTTTAGGACCTACGCGTTGGCACGTTCAGCCTGGTCGTTGCTCCGAGGGTGTGCCACCGAAGCGTAGCATATCTGCGTTCCAAGCTTAGCACAATATGTTTTGAAGAGATTGCTCGTGAACTGCAAACCATCGTCTGTGACGATGCGGTTAGGCACCCCAAACCGGCTCACAAGGCCCTTGACGAATTTGACCGCTGAGCCAACTGGGATGGTGCGGACAACTTCCACCTATGCCCACTTCGTGAACTTGTCAATGGCGATGTAGAGGTAGCGGTAGCCCCCTGGCGCCCGGGGAAACGGGACCAGGATGTCCAGTCCCCAAACAGCGAACGAGCATGAGAGGGGGATGGTCTACAGGCCCTGAGGCGGCTGATGAATCTGCTTAGCGTGGAATTTACAGGCTTCACAAGCTTTCACCAGCTCGATTGCGTCGTTGAGTGCTGTTGGCCAATAGAACCCGCTCCGAAACACCTTGCCAACGAGGGTCTGTGAAGACGAGTGGTTCCCATAGTCCTCGTGAATGTCTGCCAGCAACTCTTTCCCTTGCTCCCTGGAGATGCAACGCAGGGAAACATCATTCGTCCGCTTCCGGTAGAGCTCTCCGTCTTGGATGCAGTAGGCCGTGGCCTGCCGTGCCACACGTTCTGCATCCTCCTCCTTCTCTAGCAGAGTCCCTTGCATCAAGTAATCTTTGAATTCCGCGGTCCAACATCCCTCCTGAGGCTCCAACACTAGGAGCAGGCGCGCTCTTGAGGATGGGCCGCAGGCCGGAGCTCCCGATGCAGGCGGTTGAGGGAGCTCCTCCCGAGGCTGCGCTGTACTTGATAGTGACGGTGCTGCTGAGGTTTGAAGAGTCATTCCTCGAAGACGCCGGGCTCCATAGGCATCCGCCTGGACGCCCTCATGGCAATGTCACCAGCCTCTTGATTGGTGCCACGGGGTACATGATGCAACTCTAACCCCCAAAACTGCTTTTCCATCCTATGGACCTCCACAAGATATGCTTCCATGTGTCCGTCCTTAGGCTCATACACCTTCTTGGAGAAGTTAACGAGGAGTTGTGAATCACCCTTGATGATGAGGCGCTTTACCCCCAAGGCGGCTGCAGCTTTCAAGCCTGCTATCAGACCCTTGCATTCTGCTATGTTGTTGGAGACCTTCTCTCCATGCTGGAAACAGAGCTGCACGACATAATAGAGCTTGTCCTGAGTGGGAGATATGAGCACTGCGCCAGCCCCCGCACCATGTCGCGAGAACACTCCGTCGAAGTACATGACCCAGCCGTCCGGTGCCTCACTTCCTGGGGAAAGTGACCGATCCTCGCCCGCTTCGAGCCCTGGCGCCTCTATCCATTCCGCCACGAAATCTACAAGTGCGGCTCCTTTGACGACCCTAGTCGTGCTGAATTTTAACTAAAATGCTTGCAACTTGATGTTCCATTCGGCGACCCTTCCAGCTGAGTTGGGGCTCCTGAGCACCCTTTCCAAGGGATATGCCGAGACGACCTTGATGGGGTGACCTTGAAAGTAGTGCTGCGGCTTGCATGAGGCCACTAGTAACGCGAGCAAGAGTTTCTGAGGCATGGGGTATCGTGCCCTTGTATCCCACAGCATCGTGCTAACAAAGTACATGAGATGCTCGAAGAGGTTGAGGGTGCTGACGTGGCCTGCGTCTTTCAGAGGTCGAGGCGCCTCCTAAGATGGCGGAGCACCCTGCGCCTGGTCGCTTGGCGGGGCATCTTCTGCCCTGGATGCGTCCTCCTGCTGAGGCTGATTCCCATCTGATGCGGCCGTGGTCTTCGCGAGGTCTTCTTGGCCTTGCGCTGCTGTGGTCGGGGATGCGACCGATGCGGTCTTTACCCGGCGCTCCCCCGAACTGCCACCAGGGTTGCGCTAGCGGAGTAGGGCGTGGCTGCAAGGTAGACTACCAAGGGCTCCTGTGGGCGTGGAGCCACCATCACCGGAGGGCTGGTCAGGTACTTCTTGAGATCTTGGAATGCTTTGTCAACCTCTTCAGTCCATTCAAACGGGCACTTCTTCTTCATCAGCTTGAAGAAGGGCAGGGCTCGTTCTCCCTGCTTGGAGATGAAGCGTCCCAACGCGTTTACTCACCCGGTGAGCTTCTGCATTTCTCTCACGGTCTTCGGCGGACTCATGTCTTTGACTGCCTTGACCTTCTCTGGGTTAGCCCCAATACATCTGTGGGACACATGGAAGCCCAAAAGCTTGCCTGAAGGGACTCCGAACACACACTTCTCCCGGTTGAGCCACAGGTCCACTTCGCGAAGGCTCGTAAAGGTTTCTTCCAGGTCCTGTATCAGGGTCTTCGCCTCCCAAGACTTCACCATGATGTCGTCGACGTAGGCCTCGGCGTTTCTTCTGAGCTGCCGGCCCAAGGCGATGTGCATCAGTCGCTGAAAGGTTGCACCCGCGTTGCGCAACCTGAACAACATGCAGGTATAGCAATATACTCCGCACGGGGTCTGGAAGGCCGTTTTCTCCACAACTTCTACCACAATCTTAATCTGGTGATAGCCTGAGAAGGCATCCAGGAAGCACAACAGGTCGCACTCAGTGGTGGAATCGACGATTTAGTCGATGCGAGGGAGTGGGAATGGATCCTGAGGGCAGGCCTTATTGAGGTTGGTGAAGTCAACGCACATACGCTCCTTTCCCCCCCTTTTTGGCACAACAACAGGGTTGGCCAGCCATTCAGGATTGTGAACTTCGCGAATGACACCTGCAGCCTCCAACTTGCGGGTTTCTTGGACAATGAAGGCCTGCTTCTTGGTGGACTGTTGCCTTGCCTTCTGCTTCATGCGACGCACGTTGTGGCACTCGTTCAGATGGTGTTCAATCACTTCCTTGTTTGCGCGCAGAAATTTCCCTAGGGCCTCCTCCTGTTCAGGGTTGAGATTGGCGCCTATGGTGAAGGTGGCGCGAGAGGATCCATCTTCGTCGACTGGTACTTGCTTGGTCTCCGCCTTGTCTTGGGTGAACAGCTGCTTCTTCTTGGCCGGCACACCCCCCTTGGGCTCGAGGGTGTCAGCGTGGCAGGCTGCCCCACCGCGGCCGTCTTGAAAGCGAGCTTGAGCACCTGCAGTGCATCCTTCGCGTCTCAAGACACGGTAAGGACGCTGCTGCTCCCGGGCATTTTCATGAGGTTGTAGGCCGGGTGAGTCACCGCCATGAACTAGGCCAAGGAAGGGTAGCCGAGGATGGCATTGTACGGGAGGCCAATGGGGGTGATTTCAAAGTCGACCAGCTCCGTGTGGAAGTTGTCGTGGGTGCCGAAGGTCACCGGGAGGCGGATCTGCCCCAGGGAGTCGGTGGGGCTACCTCCAACGCCTAGGAAGGGCTTGCTGGGTTGGAGTCACCCCAGCGGCACGTGGAGGAGGCTGAAGGCCTCTACCAAGAGCATGTTGAGGCCAGCCCTGCCGTTGATGAGGGTCCTGGTGATGGCCACCTGGCAGATGGTGGGGGTGCATAGCATCGGGAGCGCGCCCGAACGGGCGGTGTTGGAGGGGTGATCGTCCGAGCTGAAGGTCAAATCGGCCATGGGTGGCACCCATCCAGGGGGGCTTCACGGCGCTTGAGGACGGCACCGATCTGGCGGACAAACGGCTTGACGTGGCGGCTCGAAGGTGGCGCCTGTGAGCCGCCCAGGAGAGCTACGACGATCGGGGGCGTCGATGCAGTATAATGGGCGAGGAAGAGGCTGCGCAGCTCCTCCTAGGAGGCAACAGAAGCCGCTGGTAGGTGGAGCAACCACATGCGCGGGACACCAGTGAGGGCCATGGGCAGCCAGTCAGCCATGACCCTGTCATCGCCCCCAGCCTCAAGGACGGCCTCCTCATACGCCAGCAAGAAAGCCAACAGATCGGCCGCGCTGTCGTAGCGCGGCGGCATGTCTGGCTTGAACTTGTTCGGCCACCGCACTTGTCGCAAGGTGGGGGCCAGGGCTTGGCGCCCCCGGTCCCCGCGCCGACGTCGACAGCCGGAGCAGGTGGCGCGTTGCCCGCCATGAGGGCGAAGCGTGGTGCTGATGGAGAGCAAGCTGATGGAAGGTAGTGCTTCGGCGCATCCCTACCTCGCGCGCAAAATGTCGGATATTGGGTTTCGGTAGACCCTTAAGGTTCGAACTCTGGGGTGCGCGTGAAGATCTTCCCCCTACCAATCCGCATCTGATCGCCTCGCGAGAATCTAAGCTAAATGATGAACAACACGAGAGACACAAGATTTAAACTGGTTCGGGCCACCGTTGTGGTGTAATACCCTACTCTAGTGTGTGGTGTGGTGGATTGCCTCAGGAGCTGATGATGAATAGTACAAGGGGAAGAACAACCTCGCGAGAGGTGTTCTTGGGCTGGTGCGATGAACTACTTGGGAGAGTTTGATCACCTCTCAATCTAATGGGGGACTCTATGAGATGATCCCTTCCTACTATGGTGGCTAGCTCTATATAGAGAGGCCCTGACCCGCTTCCCAAATATCGAGCAGGAAGGGCGCCAACAACGGCCATTTTGAAAGGGAACATCTAGTACAAGGCACTGACGATGACATCGTCTTGGGCTCCACGGTGACCTCCATCCTGCTGCTCTGCTGGTCTTGGTCTCGTTGCACTGAAATGGTAACCTTTGCCTGATGCCTCGGTACTCCACGCCTGTGCTTATCCCCTTTGCACCAAAGAGGAAATAAGGACACTACGCAGGCCGGTGCCCGGCTGGCGCCCGCCTGGTCTTGATCGTCACGGCTTGCGTCATGAGCACCTCACGAGGTACCCTTGCCTTTATCTCTCCACGTCCTCGCAAGCCTGCCTGGTGAGGCCATTCCTGAGGAAGCCTTGCGTCATCCGCCCCGCAAGGCTTGGACCCTCACGAGGGTCTTGAGTTTGCGTTGATGAAGATGGGCTATACTGGGCCACCACTTGAGCCACGCCGCAGGCCGCAGGCAGGCAAGTCTGGGGACCCCCGTTCCCAGAACACCGACAGCGACCCGCTCGGACTTGGCGGTTTACGACTCATTGGAGACCCGGCGTGCGGGTCAGATGGAGGACAAGGCCCAAGGCCCAGTAGGCCTGTTCATGTGATGGTGGGCCGGCTTAAGAGGAAAGGTGTGAGGAATATCTCCCTTACAAGGAATGAAGACCTGGACTTGTATCCGGCTTATAGTAGAAGATAGGCCAGTCCTAATCCTATTTGGACTCCACATGTAACTCGCTCCTCTAACTTATATAAGGAGGGGCAGGGAACCCCAAGAGGGGGAGAAGTAATCTCTAAGGCTATACACGATTAGCCGGTTTATGCGGCGACTCCCTCATGAGCATAATGAGACCTTGCCACAAACATCATCTAGGTCTATTACCGGATGATGTTTCCCGAGGCCCGAAGCTGTCTGAATCCTTGTTTTCTATGTTGATCCACCTCGCGTCTCTCGTCCCAATTAACCCCTCTCAAGCTACCACATAGATGTGTTGGCCACATGACTAAGTCCTCACACTTGAACATCTGCTATGACAAATCCACGACAGTTGGCGCCCAACATGGGGCTCGTGCATGATGGTTATGAGTTCTTGGAGGGATATCTGCTAGGGATCGAGAAGTTTGCAATTTTCTTGAGGAAGAAGAATTCAAGAAGTTAGGACTGTGTTGTGAGCGCCGTTGCAAAATCACTGAGGCTGACGCGCGATCCAATTGAAACCTAGATCAGCTTCTTAAAGCAGCTACGCGTCAGCGAAACCGACTAGATTCCCATCGGGCAATGCCATGAGCCGGCGAAACAGCATCCGTGGGTGTTTAGTTAAAGGAGAATAAAGAGATTATTTTCATACGGCCCTGGGACTTGACATCGCCATTGTTCCTAGCCTGTGCGTTTTTGGCAGGATCAACACAGACTCGCCAAGATTGCGGAGTCACCAAGACCATCACCTGAAGCCAAATCGGTTTTCCCGTTGTTAATTCTGGTTGCTACATGCATACAAGGAATCTACCAAGAGACTTATTCAAAGGAATATGGAAGCAAGAGCGATCAAGTGGCAGGGTCTTCACGTGAACAAAAAATAAAATAAAAAGGGAGTCAACGACCCGAGGCAAAACGCGAACACGATTTCATCCAACTGACCATGACTCAGAAGTGGGCTGACCTCCGCCTCCGAGCAAGCTCCTGCGACCTCCTCTGCTGCCGCGTCTTGACCCGCCTATGGCTGACACAACTGACGTTTGGTGCCAGCCCGGATGAGCGGCCGAGCCACCAACAAATAACCTCCAACGAGCTTCCCTCGGCCCCAATTCCATTGCGCCACGCCCTGGCCTAGAAGCGGCCTCCACCGGCTGCTGCCGTGGTTCTCTGCGCCCACACGCCTGTTTCCTGAACCACCCGCCAGAATGCTCCGAGCTCCGTTGGGTTGCCTCCTGACCGTGGCCTCACCCTCGAGCCGCCCATGTTTGCGGCCATAACCAGATCGCTGCCGAGCCACCGTGGTGGTTGAGGGAGTCCCGGATTAGGGGGTCCTTGGACAGCCGGACTATATACTTTAGCCGGACTGTTGGACTATGAAGATACAAGATTGAAGAATTCGTCCCATGTCCGGATGGGCCTCTCCTTTGCGTGGAAGGCAAGCTTAGCAATTCGGATATGTAGATCTCCTTCTCTGTAACCGACTCTGTGTAACCCTAGCCCCCTTCAGTGTCTATATAAACCAGAGGGTTTAGTCCATAGGACAACAACAATCATAATCTTAGGCTAGCTTCTAGGGTTTATCCTCCACGATCTCGTGGTAGATCAACTCTTGTAATACTCATATCATCAAGATCAATCAAGCAGGAAGTAGGGTATTACCTCCATCGAGAGGGCCCGAACCTGGGTAAACATTGTGTCCCCCGCCTCCTGTTACCATTAGCCTTAGACGCACAGTTCGGGACCCCCTACTCGAGATCTGCCGGTTTTGACACTGACATTGGTGCTTTCATTGAGAGTTCCACTGTGCCGTCATGATAAGGCTTGATGGATCCGTCAATCATCTGCAACGATGCGATCCAGGGTGAGGTTTTCCTCCCCGGACAGATCTTCGTATACAGCGGGTTCGTACTGCGGGCCAACTCGCTTGGCCATTAGGAGCAGATCGATAGCTATGCCCCTGGCCATCAGGTCAGGTTTAGAAACTTGAACTACACTGCCGATATCCGCGGAGACTTGATCTTTGACGGATTCGAGCCCATGTCAGGTGCGCCGAACAGCCACGACAAGCATGACTTAGATCTGCCCTCAGATAGTGTTCGGGAGATCACACCTGCGGCTGCCCCGGCCCTTAATCTGGAGCAGATCGTGCCATCCGAGGATAGGTGGATAGACCCCGCCCCGGAAACCACACACTCATCGGCGATAGAGCCGAACACAGTCTTCACCTCCAGAGAGATCTGTGTCATCGGACCCTCGGACTCGTCTCTGGCCATAGGATCCGGACCGCGTGCGTCCGTGCCTATCGAATCTAATTGGGCACCGGTCATGGAGTTTACCTCTGTGGATATAATTCAGCACTCGCCCTTGGGCTACATGCTAAATTCATTGAAATCTCTCTCTCTCTCTCTGTCAAGAGACCCTTGGCCGAACTATGTCCGGCTTGAGTGGGAAGCGGACGACAAAGGAATTCGTTCCCCACCCACCACCCACTTAATAGCCACTGTCGATGACCTAACCGACACGCTCGACTTCGACTCCGGAGACATCGACGGTATGGACGACGATGCTGGGGATGAATAGGAACCACCGCCTACGGGGCGCTGGACAGCCACCTCGTCATACGATATATACATGGTGGATACACCCAAAGAAAACAACGGCGAGGATCGAAGGATACAATGGAGGATAATCCCCTCGAGCAGAAACAAAAGCGATGACATAGGCGCCACTCTAAATCCCGCCACAGCAAAAACATCAATAACAGCGCAAGAAAGAATAACACCCCAGTCAAATCCAAAGGAAACGATGACCCCATGGACCCAGCGGTGGAGCAAGATGCACCAGGGGACGCTGAACATAGTCCGGAGCCGATGTCGGATGACGGCGATCCCGAGGGTAAAACTCATCAACCTGTCTCTGAAGAGGAGAACAGTCCGGACAACGATGCACTCATCATCCCGGCAAAACACTTGGAATAAGAGAACCTCCATAGAAGGCTTATTGCCACCGTGAGGAGCTTGAAGAAGAAGAAGCAAAGGCTTAAGGCCGTGCAAGATACGCTCAACCGCAGATGGAACAAAGTGCTCGACACTGAAGAAAAATACGGCGGCAATCTGCACACAAAGAGCAACCCAAAGCGCAAGCTGCTGCCCGAATTCGACGTCGAGGCTATAGAGCCCATTCAGCCGAAAGACAAAACGGCCGATTAGCCAGACCAACCACCCCGTGGCCGCAACAGGGAGGCTAACGATGATGTACACAAGCCAGCACATGATTTACGTGAGCTCCTGGACAAAAAAGTCGGTATGGCCAGGTCCATCTATGGATCTAGGAAGCATGCTCCGGCGCAGGATCACAGCCACCAAAACGACCATATTGATCGAATAAAAGCTCGGAATCAACACCGAACACAACAACCGTCGACAGCATGCCATGACACATCCAAATACAGGGGTGCCGCATACCCCCTGTGCTTCACCGATGAGGTGCGCGATCATGAAATTCCAGAGGGATTTAAACCCGTGAATATAGAGGCATACGACGGAACGACGGACCCTGGGGTCTGGATTGAGGACTTTATCCTTCACATCCACATGGCTCGCGGAGATGATCTCCATGCCATTAAATACCTGTCCCTCAAGTTAAATGGACCAGCTCGGCATTGGTTGAAAAGCCTCCCCGAAAACTCAATTGGAAGCTGGGAGGAACTTCTGGATGCTTTCAGGGCCAATTTTCAAGGGACCTATGTCCGACATCTGGACGCAGACGGTTTAAGTCACATAATCCAACAACCCAGAGAGTCAGCCCGTAAGCTTTGGAACAGATTTCTCACTAAGAAGAATCAAATCATCGACTGCCCGGATGCCGAAGCCTTAGCGGCTTTCAAGCACAGTATCCGAGACGAATGGCTCGCCAGACACCTCGGCCAAGAAAAGCCAAGGACAATGGTAGCCCTAACAAGCCTTATGACCCTCTTCTGCACAGGCGAGGATAGCTGGTTGGCCCGTAGCGGCAACAGTGACCCAGGCACATCCAAAGTCAGGGATGGCAATGGGAAGCCGCGACGCAATAAAAACAAGCATCGAAACAATGAAGACAACCCAGATAACACGGCGGTCAACACCGGATTCAGGGGCTCTCGACCCGGTCAACGGAAAAAGCCATTTAAAGGCAGCAGAGATGGACCGTCCAACCTAAATAAGATTCTGGACAGATTATGTCAGATTCATGGCACCCCCAAAAAACCTGCAAATCACACCCATAGAGAATGCTGGGTTTTCAAGCAGGCTGGCAAGCTAAACGCCGAACACAAAGGGAGGGAGACGCCAAGTGAAGATGGGGATGAGCCTCGCCAGCCGAACACTGGGGGACAGAAAAAATTCCCACCAGAACTCAAAACAGTGAATATGATTTACGCAACTCACATACCAAAGAGAAGGCGCAAACGCGCACTCTGAGGCATATATGCTGTAGAGCCCGTCTCCCCCAAGTTCAATCCTTGGTCGGCCTGCCCGATCACTTTTGATCGCAGGGATCATCCGACTAGTATCCACCATGGAGGATCGTCTGCCTTGGTGCTCGACCCAATATTTGACGGATACCATCTCACCCGAGTCCTTATGGACGGTGGCAGTAGTCTTAATCTGATATATCAGGACACTGTCCACAAAATGGGGATAGACCCGTCAAGAATCCGCTGAAGCAACACTACCCTTAAAGGAGTAATACCAGGCGTCGAGGCTCGCTGCACGGGCTATCTAATACTAGAGGTTGTATTCGGTTCTCCCGACAGCTTCAGAAGTGAAGAATTAATCTTCGACATCGCTCCATTCCGAAGCAGCTATCATGCACTACTCGGAAGAAAGGCCTTCGCTCGTTTCAATGCAGTACTGCACTATGCTTACCTTAAACTTAAGATGCCTGGTCCATGTGGCATCATCATATTTAGCGGAAATACAGAGCGTTCCTTACGTGCGGAAGAATATGTGGCGGCTCTAGCAGCCGAACACTGAACGACCTCCCCAACCAGAATAAATGATTGGTCGTCAAGATCACGGACACGGTTAGACAAGTCCAGCGCACCACCAGTTGTAACAACCCAGATAAACCTGAGCTTGGGTCGACGAATATACCCCCATAGGTGGTGCTAGGGGCTACCCGCATGTAAAAAGGCCCATAGTTTGGCTTGACATTATTAATACAATAATAGATTGCAATTCTATGGTTCATTGAGAATAACCAACATTTCGCACGAAATCTTTCACCTGGGTTTTTCCTTTTTACAGATGATCATCCTGCTACACCCTACTAGGATACGGCACAACAGAGACAAAGGCGCTAACGTGCAGCAGGGCCCCGCTCAAAGGTTTCTTTTTAGATTAAGACCATGCGTAAACCTTATTTAATGTCTCTTGTTGCTTCACACCCTCCGGGCACTCAACTCAACCAAGAGGGATGCTCGCGTTATTGGCATTTCATCACGCCAGACTAATGCATGTACCTGGAAATTCAGGGTTCATTATCGAGGGCGTAACTCAGCCTAGTATATGTTGTAAAAGTCCGAATACCTTAGGAGTGTTCAGCGCCACGAGTTTGGCCTTATATGCATCAGCTCCGAATCATGTCTTTGGTCAATAGTTGGGTTTTCCCGGCTCCCATGTTTTGCTACCTTACCTTACGCTCTATCGGCTAAGGTTGCACCGGGAGAACTACTGCGATTGTGCCCTGGTTCATCTGGACGAGCTCCTCAGTAGAGAAAGCCGAAAACTGACTGTCATGATATAGCACGAGACTGGTCAACCACTCGATGACTCAGCGGAATCTTTGCGATTCCTTCACATTAACGAAGGACCGGTTTCCCGACCATGTACGTACGCGCACCATATTCGGATGAACGCGGAAGTACCAGGGGCTATATAGTAGCCCCATCGTCAAACTCCTATGGCTAAGTGAAAGTGTTAAAGCTATATAGTCCGATTGCCTGGTTCGCCGCGCTATCACATCCTTAATGGACCAAGACGTTGGATCAAGTGTGATTACGCGCTTTTTCGAACACCCCCGCATTGTATGCGTGGGGGCTGAAGCCGACGACTGCAAACTTTCAGGTTATATACATACATAAACAGCCGCACAGGAGGCACGATAATACTTTCGGGCAAAAGTATAAACACAACCTTTATAATCAAAATAGCATTGTTTTTACAATTCAGATACATGTCACTCGAACATGGTGCTCTTCGAGCACTGAGCCTCTATTAAACGGGCGCCTTCTAGGACTTCTTCAAAATAGTGCTCGGCTGGGTCCTGGCCTCCCGCCGGACCCCGGGTTGCAATAGTGGTAGCCTCCATCCCTGCCCAATATGTTTGAACATGGGCAAGAGCCATCCACGCACCCTCTATGCATGCCGACCTCTTCACAACATCGATATGCGACACAACACCAAGGAATCATTGCCCTAAACCAAAATAACTGTCCGGCCTTGGTCCCTTCGGCCAAAGATGATCCACGACAGACCTCATAGCAAGCCCGGACAACCTATGGAGCTCGTCCCACTCGGCCATTCATTCATTCAACGGCAGTAGACGCGTCGAAGCACTGAACTGCGACCAGAGCAACCTTTCCACCTCATGATCTTTCTTATCTTTGAAAAACTCACTCGCATCAGTAGCACTCTTTGCCAAGTCCGAATACGCGTCTGCAGCACTCCATAATTGATCCAGAGGGGCATACATCGTATCTCTGAATTTCATCCGCAACAAAAACGGCCTCCCAACCGCGATATCTCCAGCTTCATGAAGCTCCTCCCTCACCCCTCTAATTTCAGAGCGAGTTTCCTTGGCTGCTTCCAAGGCCTTCTTCAGGTCAGCCGCGTTCGCTTGGTTCTCCTTTTCAAGGAACTCATATCGGTCGGCGGCATCTTTCAACTCAACAGCCATCTTGGCTATTTTATCTTCGCTCTGGCGATGAGCAGCCCACTTGGCTCTTAACTCTTCGGCCGCCTTTAGGGCGGCCGCATCACTTCTCCTGGCTTGATCCTTGGCTTGAGCAAGTTCTGCCCGAAGGATCTCCACGATGGCAGCTCCATCTGAAGTCACAACATATTATAGATACTAGCATCATGCTCCTCTTAATATCTGCTGAAAATCCAAAAATGCATACCATGTGCCTCGTCAAGCCGCTTGTTCACAAGCGCGATGTCTGCATCCACCACGTCATGCTGCCACCTTAGTTCGGCAAAATCAGCAGTACGGTTAGCCGCCGGACCCTCAGTCGCCTGCATATAACGCAGCGCGATCATTACCTGGGACTATGATCCTCTGTTTGCCGCCTCGGGACGGCAACCAGAGTCTCAGGGGATACTACCTATACAGAGCACACCTAGCGTGTGCAGTACCGTCAAATATACATGTATATTACTTTGCATACCTCAAAGCCTCTTAGCAGGCTCGTAAAAGCTTCATTGAAACCACTTTTGGCGGATGAAATCCTCTCAAACACCGTACCCATTAAGGTACAATGCGCCTCTGAGATAGCTGCTTGCTCCAAAAGACCCATCAGTGTGTCCGGTTGTGTGCCGGACAATCCCAGACTCTTTCTATTACTCTCCTTGGGTGCCGAATACTCCGGACTTCGGGCAGCCGAAGTGTTAACTTCTGGCCTTGGCAGATCAGGAGAAATCCTCCGTGACGACACCTTGGGGTCGTCCGCCCCATGTGGCAGGGAGGCAGGAGGAGGCGGTTTGCTCTCCATCATCTCCGGAAGAAGATCCCCCGAAGACGAACTCTGTGGAGAAGGGCTACGAGCCGGACTGCAAGATATATGTCTTGGTTATTATTCTCAGGGATAAAACAGGATATACTTACCAAATTCCTTTTTTTTACTTACAGCTCGGTTGAGGGCTGGCCCCCTTGCGGGTGCTGTGCGGTAAGGACGCCCTCTGGGGCAGGGCCCCCTGGCGAGGGTTTCTTCCCTCGTTTGGAAACCTCAATTTCCAAGTCTTCAGAGGTGTCCCTTTTCTTCCTGTGAGGAGAGGGGATTTTAGATTCACCTCCCCGATTATCCTCCTTTGCGGAGGCACTTACTCCCCTGGTTTGGATGTGTAAGGTATGAAGCCCACCTGTGGCTTCTCTATTCCCCCCCCCCCCATCTTCTCCTGATGGCACCTGATATGGTGTGCGCTCAAACATCCTGATTAATAAAGGATCCGGCGAGCCTTCGGGAAGGGGGGCCGAACACTTGATCCTCTCCGCCTTTCTTATCCAGTCCTGGCTGAGAGGAATTTTTCAGAATGATGTTGTGACGAGTAAAAAGACAGCATGTTCGGTCACAGAATTACTTACTTGGGTATCTGGACGGTTGCAGCTGAGACTCGCATCCTTAGTGGTGTCCAGACACTTTATTCATGATCCGAAGAACAATCCATACATCTCTTCGAGCGTCACGCCGAAGAATTGTTGAATTGTTCGCGGTCCTTCCGAGTTGAACTCCCACATACGGAGAGATCAATGTTGGCATGGCAGGACCCGATGAACTAGTATTACTTGCAGTGCCTTGACAAGACTGACATCCCTCTTAAGGAGATCTCAGATGCGGCTTTGAGGTGTCAGCACGTCGCTAACTGGCCCCCAGTCCAGCCCCTTGTTGACCCATGACGCCAGTTGAGGCGGAGGGCCCGAGCGGAACGCAGGAGCGGCCGCCCGCTTTGTACCTCGAGGAGCTGTGATGTAGAACCACTCCCATTGCCATAAGTCGGAAACCTCCGGGAAGGAACCCTTTGGCCATAGGGCATCTTCAGCTTTGCTTATTATAACGCCTCCGCACTCTGCGTGTCACCCATCGATCATCTTCGGCTTCACATTGAAGGTCTTGAGCCACAAGCCAAAGTGTGGGGTGATGCAAAGGAAGGCCTCAGACACAATGATAAACGATGAGATGTGAAGGATGGAATTCGGAGCTAGATCATGGAAATCTAGCCCGTAATAGAACATGAGCCCTCTAACAAAAGGATCAAGACTAAAGCCTAGCCCTCGGAGGAAGTGGGAAACAAATATGACACACTCGTGGGGTTCGGGTGTTGGGATGACCTGTCCTTGAGCAGGCAGCCTGTGCGGGATTTCGGCGGTTAGATACGTGGCCTCCCTAAGCTTTTGATGTCCTCCTCTCTGACAGAGGAGGCCATCCACCGTCCCTGAGAGTTGGATCCGGACATGGTGGAAAGTTTGAAGTGCTTAGCCTGAGCCTTGGGTGTTGGAACTCGAGGTGAGGGAAGGGAAGGATCGAGCGTGGGAAGAAAAGGACAGGCCTTGGCCCCTTTATAAAGGGGGTGAATATCAAGCGTCCTCCGCACGGCCGTTTGGAACTTGCCTAAAATCAAGGAGTCATACTAACAAGCACGGTTGGGTTACCCACACCCGTATTGATGAGAATCCCATGATAAGGGGAACATGATCTCTGCTTCGACAAGACGTGCCAATAAAACTGCCTCATAACGCATGTAGTGGCAGGCTGGGAAAAACGGTTCGTAATAACCGGGCCGCGGCATGATGTCATGCTAGGAAAGTTGTCAGCAGACTAGATTTGTGGAATATTGTGCTCTCTATGGTGGTAAGTGGAAATTATTTTGCAAAGTGGACACGATCCTCATATTCAAGATCTTCTGTGGAGTATTCGAAGAAGGAACCCGCCTTGCAATGCCGAAGACAATCTGCACGCCGGACTCATCGTCCTTGAAGCCTGGTTCAGGGGCTACTGAGGGAGTCCCGGATTAGGGGGTCCTCGGACAGCCAGATTATATACTTTAGCCGAACTGTTGGACTATGAAGATTCAAGATTGAAGACTTCGTCCCATGTCCGGATGGGACTCTCCTTTGCGTGGAAGGCAAGCTTAGCAATTCGGATATGTAGATCTCCTTCTCTATAACCGACTTTGTGTAACCCTAGCCCCCTCCGGTGTCTATATAAACCGGAGGGTTTAGTACGTAGGACAACAACAATCATAATCATAGGCTAGCTTCTAGGGTTTAGCCTCTGCGATCTCGTGGTAGATCAACTCTTGTAATACTAATGTCATCAAGATTAATCAAGCAGGAAGTAGGGTATTACCTCCATCGAGAGGGCCCGAACCTGGGTAAACATTGTGTCCGCCGCCTCCTGTTACCATTAGCCTTAGACGCACAGTTCGGGACCCCCTACCCGAGATCCGCCGGTTTTGACACCGACAGTGGTCCTCTGCGCACCCGCCTCACTGTCGCAGGCTTTGGCCGACCCTCAGTCATGACTCTGACTCTGCCGCTGGGCTCCGCCCACGCTGGTGCGCCTCCGAGCCGCCTGCCTCCATCTACAAGTCAATGCCGTCGCTTCGCTCCATCCCCGCGGAGCCGCCAACCACTGTCGTTACCTCTGTGGTTGGCCACTACTACCGCCTTCTCTGACGCTGCACCTTGAGCCGCTGGGGGCTTCCTCCTCTGTAGCCGTCGCAACGAGCTGCCTCCGCTTAACCATGGTCTCCCCTCGCCTGCGGTGTCTCCTTTAACGTCACCTTGTAATCCGCAAGCTGCCGCTGCTGTGACCCACCGCGGGTGAGCTGCCTTCACCGTGGCCAACCTCCAACCCACCAATGGCTCAGCCGCGCCTCGCCATTGAACTGCCGTGGCCGCCGTTTTATCGTCAAGTTGTTTTCGAGACAGGGAGTTGGAGGAGTAGGTGGAAGTGTGAAGTTGAAGAATGCTGGATGTGGCTTTGTAACTCTATCACGACTCAACTCTCAGTTCCATGCGGATTTTCAGATGCCTGAGATCCGTGGTGCAAGGTTTAGCAGTTTCTGCCAAGATGAGCCTCTTCAACAGTCGATGGATAGGCATGAGGCACACCCACGTTGTTGTGAAGAATTTATTGCTGGAATTAAGGTCAAGGCCTGACATCTGAAAATGCTATCAAAGAAAGGTGCTACCATGTTTTGGTGCTACATACACGTTACATTGAGCAAAAAGGCCGCTATTATTCCACACCCAGACAAAAGTATGGAGGAAGAGGAAGATTATGCACTAGATGAATCAATTGGTACAGATAGTTTGTGCGCAGACCATCTATCATCAAAGTACATCAGGTGATATCCATCCAAGTTTGTTTTATTACCACATATTGTTTTTGTCAACGAATAGTTTATCTTTGCCTTGGTCAGCAATATTGTTTATGCAGGACAATTGCAAGAGTGATGGTTGGGTCACGGATGTATAGCTCACGCCACCATTATCATGCGCTAGCATCTGACCGTGCCATGATACTTGACGAATATATGTGCAAACTGCTGTTTTACAGCCCAATTTACATCAATATGACGTGGTTAATTCGCCCATCCATGTGGTTTACCGCGCCTGCGATTGCCTCGCCCGTCTGAGCTGGCTTACAACGCCGCGGTAGGTTCATTTATCTGCTCCCGCGGCCGACCCGGCCGTGACGGATTTCAGCTTCACCGTGATAATCATCAAACTCTGCGGTGGATAATTTCTGGTTTAACATATCAGGTGAAATTCATCCAGTATATTTTTATATTACATATTGCTTTCTTTTAAAAGAAAAGCAATTACTCTGGCTTGCAAGTTATTTAATGCAGGACAAGTTGTCTACTGCAAAAGGGATTATTATATCACTGAGCTGTTGAAGGACTTATACCGGTTTATATCATGGTAAACTATGGAGAATCTCAAGACAACTCCTCGAGTCTCCTTGAGACTCTGGGGCTACGATGACATGACTCAGTAAATGAGTGACAGTTTAAAGCAATGCAAGTCAAAAACTCCGAGTCAGTGGAGGGAAGATAACCCTGTCCCAGAGGCAGCTGTTATATTGATAAAAATTTAAATGCTGTTAGAAAATTTCTGGCTCAAAATGAAGATTTTGGTTTAATATCTGGTTCAAGGGAAATCTGTCTCCCACAAAGCTTTGAAGCTCTCAATATCCATTTTAAAATTCCGGCTCAAAAGAATCCATCTCTCGCAAGTTCGAGTTCTCTGAAAAAAATAAATGTTGTCAAAGAGAACACTACAAAATAAAATACACTTCCATGATGATACGTGTTTGTCACAGTAGGTCGCGTTTTCTGTCATGCATGTACATCATTGACGATTTTATGACAGAATCAAGATAGTCATACCTGTGCTGTTGTAGAAGTGTTCCATGACATTACCAGAATTATCATGACGAAAGTGTCCACTTCCATGACGATAAATCACGCGTCACAGAAGTGCTTTCGTCAAGGGTGCCGACATGTGGCATCCACCGTAATGTAACGCCATTAAGCTATCGGGTCGGGTTTTGGATCCGATAACCTGTTAACAGCCCCGACCAATGGGGATTTTCCACGTGTAAAATCATCATTGGCTGGAGGAAACACGTGTCGGCTCATCGCTACGACAGATGCCATCCACTCATTGGACAGAAGGCGCCTATGATACGTCGACACGTGGCACAGCCTAACAGAGGCCCATTCCTGTGAAAAGGCCGGCCCGTTGACTTGGTCAAAAGGTGGCGGGCCGGCCCATGGAAAGCCTGTTAACGGCATGTTCGCATATAGCCCATTTACAGCCCGCTAACCCAAGGCCCGTTATGCCCTATTCGAATTAGGCCCAGTAGCGTCATCTGGGCCATCCAATATGATTCCAGCCCGTTTTCACTTCTGGCCCATGTATGGCCCATGACGTCTTTCGGCCCATATGAGGCCCTATGTAACTCTTGGCCTATTAACAACCCGTGGTGAAACTGGCCCATAATGAACAGTGTATCACTTTACACCCATTAACGGCCCGTGGTGAAACTGGCCCGTAAAGAACAGTGTATCACTTTATACCCATTAACGGCCCGTTATTCCGTTGGGCCGTTTCCAGCCCATGCTATCTTTCGGCCTTCTCAGAGCCCAATTATTCTTGGGCTCATTTCCAGCATTCGTTTACTTACGGCCTGTTACTGTCATTTTCTGCTTGTGGGCCAAATTCAGCCCGTGGTTACAGCCGGCCCGTTTGTGGTCCGTTAATACGTTGGGCCGTTTTCATAGCGTCATCAAATACAGCCTATTAATGATGGCCCGTTATGGTCGGACCATGAATGGATGATTCCAACTCTAGCCCGCTTACGGTCAGAATGCGGTCTGTTTGGCCCATGTTTGGCCAATCGATCATACGGCCCATATAAGGCCGATTGATGATACGGTCCATAGAAGGCCAGTGATGATATGGCACATAGAAGGCCCATTGTTTCTACAGCCCGTAGAAGGTCCACTGTTTCTACGGCCCGTAGAAGGCCCACTGCTTATACAGCCTGTAGAAGGCCCACTGCTTATATGGCCAGTAGAAGGCCCACTGTTTCTATGGCCCGTAGGAGGCCCAGTGTCACAACAACAATTATTAGCCCATGGTTATTGTGGCCTAGTTATAAAAAATAGGTTATTGCAGCCACTAGCAAACTGCAGAAAAAGAACTGCACTGACTACAAGCAAACAAATAAACAAGACAACAAGGAAATAAATAAGCAAGCAACTTACACTAGGCTATCATGGCTATTACACATATTACATCCACTCGGCATCAAAGTTTGCCACCTGTGCACATATAGGGAACACAGCAGCATATAAACGCTGCAGCAAAACAAGTCCAGAACTGAAACCACTTTAGAAGAGCTCAAGAAACAATATCCTGGGGTACCCATAATGCTGGCAAGATGCTTAGCAAGCTTATTAACTTTCTCTTGTTTGGCGCTTAAGTCCTCCAGCGCTTGTTGTTGCACCAGACAGTATGCATCTGAATTCTGCAGGGACTTCCTCAGTCCTTCGGCTTCCTGTCGCATAACATCTGATCGATGTCTTTCAACTTGAAGTTGAGACTCAAGAAGTTGAACTGATTCAGGGTGCCAGCAGTGGTAGCCAGTAACTCGAACACTACATCAAGACAGGACTTTGGGGTTGTCTCAGTGTCTTCAATATAGTTTTTATCAGCTTTCTTGGAGACCAACAGGGATGTCTCGCTATCTTGAACCTTATCTGCATTAATTCCTTTACCATTGCATAATAGGGTACTCTTCTCCAATATTTTTTCTGCGTTCTAAAAGAGAAACAAACAAACACATCTTAGGTTTACAATGTAGTATATGAAACTCATTTTGGTAAACCAGTTCAGTAGTAAGGTGGACAGGATAACATCATGAACAAACATATATCTATGTAGTATGGTCACTGTATGGTCTATATCATTCTAGTTTATGTTGCCAAATCAAGATAGATACAGTTCGAATCATATCTATTTAAGATAAAGCAGCATAGACAGAATATAAGTGTGGGAAACTACACAGCAATAACAACACTTGTAATGTGCATGGCATGAGAACATAACTGTTTATTCAATTGAAACTAAAATCAACATAGAGCAAGTTACAACAACAAACAGCCAAACACGTTGAAGAAACAGGTTTAAAACATACCTGTTGCGCCATTGGAGTTTCAATTACATCCTTCAAATTTGAAATTAGTTCGTATCAGTAAATACAGTGATGCAAGAGAAAAGTAGTATGAACCATAGCTACGGAACCTGAGCTGAGAACAATTCTTCTTCCGCTTTAAGCGTTGACTTCGGGTTCGGAGTGGTGGTCCTCATGATTTGGGCACTGCAGTTACCTTACTAACTGATCGTGTTTGGGTGCTCTGTGGTGGAGACGGTGTTGTGTCAACGAGAACTCGGTGTCTATCTACTAGGGTTGGGGTTAGAAGGGGTGTAGCTGGTTCTCTGTCCAACTAGGTAGGGGTACAATCTGCATGAGTGTGGGTTATGTGTGGTGGGGCTGGTTCTTGGGCAAGTACAATTGTGGTTCTATCTGCATCGAAAGTAGCACGATCTTTTCTGAAGACCGTGTTTTTACTCCCACAGATACTGCCATCACTCCCTCCAATTGAAATGGCTGATAAACAAGAAAAGTAATTGAATGTACAGACATTGTAAGATAGAAAGGTGCAATGGACAGTAGGGAAGAAAACAGGGCATGAAATAATTCACATTTATGTTGTCTAAGCAAACAGAATAGCAGGACATAATTTCACATATATGATGGCTAATTAAACATGATAGCATGACACAATTTCACATGTATGATGGCTAACTAAACAGGATAGGATGACATACTTCAAAATATGATGACTATGTAAACATGATGACATGATATAACTATAAGATGTGTCTATTAAAGTGGTTGGCATGCCATGAATCACAAACTTGCCGTCGATGGAAACATGATGGCATGCTATAATTCACGGATAGAATGACATAATTTAAAATATGATGACTATGTAAACAGGATGAGATGATATAACTATATTATGTATTTAGAAAATGGGTTGGCATGGCATAATTCAGATACATGCTGTCTATGTAAACATCATGGCATGACATAATTCAAATATATGATTTATATACTAAGGAAGTGAGCAGAGGGCAATCACATATATGATGTGTCAACTAAGGAGATGGCATTCAATATTGTGTATATGATGTAAAAACTAAGCATTGCAATACAACATATGCATTATATGAGTAATATAACCCTGCCAAGTTTGAGTATACACCTCAGGGGATAATAGGACTGATCATCTGCCTCTGAATCCTCCTCTGAAGAGCTATCTGCAACAAGCAAGATATCTGCTTCAGCAGGTAGCATTGTCTTCTCTGAAGACCTTGTTTTCACTCTAGATTTCTCCATCACCAATTCAAATGGCTGATGCATAGGAAGAGTAGTTGAATATACAAACATTGTCGACAAAAGCAATGAGAAATACAAAAAAAGGATGGCATGGTATAATTCACATATATGACGCTTGCCTAAACAGCATGGCATTGCATAATTCACATACATAATGCCTTGCAACAAGATAACATTGCATAATTCACATATATAATGTCTTGCAACAAGATGGCATTGCATAATTCACATATATGGTAATTAGACACTAAACAGGTGGCATTCACACAAAGCATGTCTAAACTAAGCAAATGACATAGCAATGCAAGATACCATACACATGATATGAGCAACATAACCCTGCCAAGTTAGGGCATGCACCTCAGGGGGGAAATATGACTGGTCATCTGTCTCTGAATCCTCCTCTGAGGAGCTATCGATAACCAGAAAGACATGTGCTTCGTCAGATAGCATTATCTGCTCTGAAGACCTTGTTTCCACTCCAGATCTTTCCATGACTGTGCCGAATGGCTGATGCACAGGAAGAGTAATTGAATGTACTAAAATTGTTGACAGATTTAACACGTAATAAAAAAATGATGGCATGATATAATTCACATATAAGATGACTGGCTAACTAGGGTGGCATTGCAAAATTCACATATATGATGCCTGGCTAGACAAGATGGCATTGCATGATTCACATATACGATAAAGAAATAAATAGATTGCATTGACACAAAGCATGTCTAAACTAAGCAGATGACATCTTTAATGTATACAGTAAGCAATGCAAGGCACCATATGCATGATATTACCAACATCAGCATGCCAAGTTAGAGCGAAGACCTCATGGGGTAAATAGGAGTGGTCTTCTCCTTCTGAATCCCCCTCAGAATAGTTATCTTCCTCTTGATTACGATCCGAAATGGGTGGAGGGGGGCTGCCTTTGCGCCCACCATGGAACGACGTCTGCATGAAATTTTATTGCCACGCAAGGCTCGTCTCTTTTGCTCTACATGATCAGTTCCATTGTGTACAATAACTGGCATGCATAGGAATAAAACATAGTGAGATTATGTAAGGAGTGCATGCACAAATCCAGAGTGATGGTAGAAAACTGTGGATAGACCCAAAACCAATGATAGCAGGCAGATAATAGCTTTAGTTAAAAAATACAGATAATGGCTCCTTTAATGTTTGTTTGCACCCAACATGAAACTCATAGTAGACACCGGAGATTAACCAGGTAGTAGACAGATAGTACTGATTGCTGCCCCAATATGTACCCCACAACCATTTAAAAACTCAAGTTTCAGCATTAGTTTGGACCTGACTCGGAATCTAATAGGTGAACACGACGATAATGTAGCATGTCATCATATTAAGCGACGCATAACATAAGCAGACACGGAAGAGTGCGACCTCTCTTGCAGACTCGTGTAGTCCTCAAGGTTATCTGCTCGGTTGATGATGGTCGTACAGTTGACCTGGCTGCCGGCGGCGGGGAAGAAGATCTGAGGCGGCGAAAGACAGTCTGGAGAGCGGATCCCTACTGTGGTGAACCCTTCCGTCGTAGGAGCAGCTGAGCTGGGGTGGAACACAGCGCCGCAGGAGCAGGACAAACCACACAAGGTTTTCTTTGATACATATCTGTAACAGAAGTAATTGAGTAAGTGCTTGTTTGAATTTGAGGATTCTAACAATGCAGGGATAGGAAATAGATAGGAATAGGATAGAAATGCACGTGCAAAACAGAGAATTTAAAAACACAGGATTTCTGCCAATCTGGGTGTTTGATTCACAACAATTGGAAGATCACAGGATGCAAAAAAGCATGGTGAGATTAAGTCAAACCACAAGAAAAAGTACGGTTATAATGCTATTATGCTACCATCTGTTAGTTTTGTGCTTGATGAATCGGAATATGAAAAGGAGGAGAAGTGGAAATTAGAATTCCTATGGTTCTTCTTTCGAGGAGACACTAAAGGAACAAATCCTACAATTTTTCTTTGCCCCATTCCTTTGCACCAAATTCATGAAAAGTAGTACCATAGAAAACTTTCCAATTCCTATGTTTTTCATTCAATTTTCCTTTCAAGCACTGGCGATTCTAGTAGGCAGGCTTGAGCAAGGAAAATCCTACACTAAAAAAATGTTTTTGTGCTACTTCTATTACTTTGGACCCAGGCCACTGCCATACTAGCTCAACTCCCAGGCCCATCGACATATGCACAGCTCAAACACGCAGAGATAAATAATGATGGCGTTCAAGAGAGTCCATCACGGATAGCTAAGTTGCCTGGTACCTCACTGCTTGTCATATAGTAGGATAAAATAATCATATTTCTCGTTACTATGAGTGCTCAGTGGATAATATAAAGATTTGCAACAAGTGTACAACCTTTTTGGCGAAGCCATGTCGATCTCAGCGTGATTGATTTGGCCGGTGAGGATGCTCCGGCTGACTTGGCTGTCGGAGGAGGGGAAGAAGATCTTAGGCGTCTGGAGATGGAGCCCGAGGTACTGCTCCGCTGTGATAGAGGGTTTCGTCGGTGGAGCAGCTCCGGTGAGTTGTACAACACCGAGGCTCAAGAAGGACAAGAGAGACAATGAACAACGTTAACCTGAGTGGAATTCTAATAGCATCTCCAATACATGACGTAATATACATAACCACAAAGTGCTAGATGTAAAATACAACAGCCGCTCATCTCTAAACTTAACTGTCGAAACTGAATTTAACTGTCAAAACTGAACTTAACTGTCGAAACTGAATTTTGCTGTCGAAACTGAATTTTGCTGTCAAAACTGAACGAACTAGCAAGGTGAGGCTACACGTCGGTCGACTGACTTTTTCATCTCTGGTCAGTCGATTTTGCAGTCGTTGGATACGAAATCAAGGGCCCGCGGTTCATCTTCAACCTCCACCCCCCTGAGCCGCAAGCCACCACCGGCCAAACAGCAGCCCCCTGCCGCCCGCGGCCGGCAGTGCGCCGCCCCGCCCGCCCCGAAAACACTCCCCACCGCCGGTCCGCCACCGCCCCGGCCGGCCATCCCTCTAGCAGCCCCCCCCCCCCCCCGTGCCGAGCGTTTTCTCCGGCGATCCCCATGCCACCGCCCCGCCAATGCCCTGCAACCGACGGCGACCACCGCCCCCGTCCTGAACCCTAAGATAGATAGTGGGGTACCTCTCCGGTGGGCAGCAGCGCGAGCAAGAGCAATAGCAAGAGCAGACCAGGCAGGAGACCGAGCGCAAGAGCAGAGCAGCAGCGAGAGCGAGAGCTAAAGCAGCAGCAGCTCCTACTGATGCAGACGTCGCCGCCGAGGGAGCGACACCGTAGTGGCCGGCGACTTTGCAGTGGATGGAGCCGCACCGTGTCGGCTCGGGACCGAGCGCCGGCAGCACCGTGAGATTGAATCAAGAAGAAATTGTGGCAATTAGTGTACAACCTCTTTGGTGGCGCCGATTAGGGCGCAGCTTCATTCGAGGAAACGGGGATGATGATGCTCTTCCGGTGGTGCAGGTGAAGACGGTGGTGTGGGAATGGAGCTGGCACAAAAGACGAGGGGAACATCGGGGGAGCTCCTTGGAGGTCGAGACGGGGTGGCTGAACCGGCGGGACCAGGATTTTGACGACGGATCCTCATCCGGTACGGTGGATGAGGGACGTTGAGGTGTTGCTGTGGACGACGTCATCGGGGAAGAGGCTTCGGTTGGGAGGCGGACGGAGCAGGGTGTGGGGTTTCGTCGCGGGTTTTCGCGGCCTCGGTGTACGAATGGGTGGGCGGATGGGATGGCAGTGGGGAACGATGGATTAGAGACGCGCTTGTCCTAAATGTGGGGTAAGTTACAAAAGTACCGCCACCGATTTGAGGCGGTTCTTTCGGTTCAGGGGTACCACGGGCATTTCACGTGTCAGGATTTCACAGGAGGTGGGAGTTTTCGCCCACGCGTTGTAATTTCGGAATAACAAGGCGCGGGTTGAGATGGAGGGAGTTGTCAGAGCACAATGAGACAAAGATATATCATAAATATTTTGGGCTAACAAGGCGCGGGTTGAAGAGGCGGGAGTTTCGCAGCACGATAGACAGAGACGGTAGCTTGAATTTTCGGCATAACAAGGTGCGGCTTGAAATTTCAGAAGAACAAGCTTAATGTGTACCCAAAAAAGACAATTTGCACCTCAACACGCACAACACACACACAAACACCATTTAGACTAGAGTAAGGTACACGTGCATTGCACGCATGAGATTTCGCGACCAAATTATGAATAAATACCACATTATAGCATGCAAGCTTTGAGTCATATATGCATGATGTAGATGTTCGTTTAATTCTTATAGTTCATTTCATTCAAAATCATCTAGTTTTTATAAGAAAGCTAATCTATTTTAAGATTAATGGAGTTGTGCGTTGTAAGACATAAAGTAAAAACAAATAATGGCAAATCATGTAGAAAAACATTTGGGCAATTCTGATACGGAAGATTCTAGAACAAATAAGAAGTGCTTGTGTTTTGATGTTTGTGCATTATGCTTAAGTTCAACCATGGAGTCTTTTAGATTATACATGTGGCGAAATCTGGTGGAATCTAGATGATATCCAACGGCTAGTAGTGCTCAAATTTGCCATATTTGGGCCATCGGGTTCGCCTCATCCAATGACCATCTTTCAAAGTTAAAGTTACCCGCACACAATATAAAAAAATATAAATATTATATATAGGGGTATAGATATAGATATGTGACGCGAAAGCCGCCCATCATCTCCAATTAGAATAGTGTGTCCATGCACGGATGCGACGTGGCCAAATGATGTCCGCCATCGGTATCTCAAATTCAAATCAGCCTGACCTTGTTCAATGTGTATACATTACAACATGCTCGTTTCCAAACCACACCGCACGGATCTCCGTTATATTCATGCATGCATGGGTTTCAAACATCAGGATCTCTTATTCAAATATCTGAATTCAACTTTACATTGATAATGACCTCACCTATTCTTTTACACCCACATAGTAGTCTTCTCTTTATAATTGTACCACTAACTTTCTCTCGTGCATGCATGCACACACACTACCAGTCAGCATTATCCATCGCATGCATGCAATCTTTTTCTTCAGGTCGGTCTCCCATGAAGGCACACACCCACACACATCCCCCTCTCCATCATATCGGGCATTCTTTATCTCTCACACGTGCATGCGCAACGATCGATGTTCGTCTATGTATGTGTGTATATAGCTAGGTCTTTCATAGTTTTCCACACAAACCGATTAATCGATATATCCACTGAGGTCTCACCCTCTTTCCCACGTCCACATCAATCAATCTATACCTCTCTATATAGGACTGACATATATAGCTAATACACCCACATTAATTATATATCCAACGTCCCCCTCTCATCATCCATGCCCTCCGCTTCATCTCTCAGACGCGTGCACAATGGCGAAGACAGGGGGCAGTAAGGGCCTTGCCCCCCCTAACATCACTATATATCGAGGCTAATATGAATGTGATCATTAGACAATTGCTGCTAAAAATGGTTTAAGTTCATGAATTGACACTCCTCGTAAAGGATTAGCAATGCTTGGCCCCCTAGCTCATTTATTTTTCATGGCTCCACCACTGCATGCAACAGCGCATGTGTTCGCCCCCTCTCTCTAAATATCAATCTCGCACTTGTGCATTCCTTCATAGTCTCCCTCCACTCGGCCCCTCCTTCCATCTTCTAGCCCCCCACCGGATTTTGCCACATGTACAATCTAGCAAACTCCATGGTTGAACTTAAGCATAATGCACAAACCTCAAAACAACAGTGGTTCTCTTTTGTTCTAGAATCTTCCGTATCATAACTGTCCAAACTTTTTTTCTAGTTGAATTGCCATTATTTCTTTTTACTTTATGCTTTACAACACACAATTCCATGAATCATAAAATAGATTAAGGGCTTCTTTGATTCAAAGGATTCTCAAAGGAATTTTGGAGGATTCTAATCATTAGGAATTTTTCCTATCTTGGTTGTTTGATTCGTAGGATTGTAAACCATAGGAATTTTCCCATATGATTCATTTGCACTAGATTTCATAGGAAACATCCCATCCACTCAAACCTCTTTGAAAGAATTCTGCGTTTTTTCTATGCACAATCAACACTCGTACAATCCTGTAGGATTCAAGATGACATTCCACTATAATCCCATGTTTTTCCTATTCCCGCATTCTTAGCTTTTTTATAAAAACTAATTGATTTTGAATGAGATGAACTATAAGAATTAAACGAAGGGCTACATCAGGCATATATGACTCAGAGCTTACATGCTATAGTGTGGTATTTATTCATAATTGGGTTGCAAAATCTGATGCGTGCAATGCACATGTACCTTACTAGTACTTCGAGTATGTGCAAAACACATAAATTAGAATACCAATGGCAGCTACACAGTGTCTCTCTTACTATTCATGAAGCCACGTGGCACATGTGGAGGCGTTGTAGCGACCTCCTTGCGTGGATTGATCACAGTGACGTGATGCTGGTTCCAGAAGAATGTACTTGTCCTCCCTGAGCCATACTGACGGTACATGCACGAAGCAAAGATGTGCACCCACGCCACGCACGCACTCATTCCCTCGCACGCACACGTAGGTACACGGGCGGACGCAATTTTGTACCAAGATCCGCCCCATGTGATAATTTGATGCGTGTAAAGTCGTTCACTTCATTAATGGTCAATTAATACAGCGCATGCAAATTGAGTGGACGTGAGGGCGGAAGAAAGACATTATTACTCCACTGCGCGCATGCGAGTAGTTAAATTGTGGGTTGCTAGTAGTACTTCCATTGGTCTCCTTCGTATTTTGTGCCAATTTTTGACAGTAACATAATATTTACGCATTTGATCAGTGTAGTACTTGAAATATATGTTCCACTAAACTCATCGGGAGCTATTTCGGGCCTCGAAACCAAAACCATCAATTAATCTTTACCTTATTCCCATCACATTCAAAAGCCTTCTCACACCTACTAGTACGTACCAAACCTGAACATGTTCCCACTATGCAGGTATTAGTACTAGTGCTAGTACTTAGGTTATAAAAAGGGGAACTACCTAACCAAAAGTTACTCTACCTTTCCTCCTCATAAGTGCTTCTTCTTTGTTGAGAACTACTCGTAACAAGGGAGCGGCAACCAAGGCTGCGGAAAAAAAAGAGAGGGCTCGCCGCCACACAGAGACCTCGAAAGATCTCTCACGGGCAGGCGATGGCTCCCAGGAGCGACCTAGCCGCGGAGGCGAACATGCTGAGCCGGTGGAGCTGGAGTCGTTATCCCTCGATGGCATGCCCGATCATCTCAAGAAGCAGCTCAATAAGCAGAAGGAGTGCATCCAAGGCTTGATGGAGTTGCTGAAGGAGAGCCTCGACGACATGCCCACTGAGCTCAACCAGTAGGGGGAGTTGACCGCCGGCTTGGTGATGCTGCTGAAGAAGAGCATTGCCTCGGAGAAGAAGGCGACCGGCGAAATCCTACGACTTCAGGAGGACAAGGTGAATCTTTGCCACGAGATCGACCTATTGAAGGAGAAGAACGCCGGCTGGAAGAAGCTACATGAGAATAGTAGTTCCTTGATGAAGATGCTGCAGGCCCTCGTCATGGAACAGAAGGAGGAGTTGGTGAAGCTCCTCATCGAGCACCCTACTGCTGTCAAGGTACGTAATGCGACCATGGAACAGATGATGAAGGCTCGTGTCGAGAAAACCCGCGTCATGGACAGAATGAAGAAGATGGCGGAGGAGACGCGCAAGGAAATGTAGGTCATGGAGGCGATGAAGAAGCAGTTATGACTCCGCAGCAAATTAGATCATTTGGGGTGATAATCTTCCTTCTTATTTTGCTCCTGTGTTTCATCTTTTGCTTCGGGTGTTTTGCCGCACGTGTCACATTCTCTGCGAGGCATGAATAGAACAATGGTTTTTTGAGGGAATGAATAGAACAATGCTAATGAGATGAATAGCAAATTAGATATTTTTTTATCGCCATATGGCACTGGGCTGTCATGTTTCGTGCTCCTCCGTCACAGTACTACTCCAGTGGAAAACTTGAGTATATCGTATGGTTCTTTGTTCCTCCTCAATCAGGTCGTCGGCGCATTTATATGAGCAGTCAAATCACAAGGCCCCGCCTTCCAGCAGTAATGAGCCATCAAATCACAAAGGCCCTTGCCTCTCATGAAACCGACCAAGCTACATTGCCCCGCCCTCTAGCCTTTTAAAAAATGTATACTTTTGTACAACAGTAGTATCGATGGATTGCGCCATGGAGCAAAACTTGAAATTAAAAAAAGGTGGTACATATAGAGAGCGCTCGTTGCCAAATTATGCATATAGTACTATTAAAAAGGCTAGTCACAATAATGGTGTCCAGCACAACCCACCCCTCAAATAAAACTAAGCATCCTGGAATTCTTTGACAAAACTAAGCACCCTGAAATTCTTTCACAACTAAACTGCTGGCTATATGATGTTGGCCATATATATTGTACGTATATAATGTGAAGAAACGAGTGGTAGTACTATACCAACTAAAAGATGAAATGTAAGAAATACTAGTATGTATGTACTGAAGAGTTAAAGTAACAAGAAGAAACATAACATAGTTCTGCTGGGGGCTCAGCACAACACACCCCTCAAATTAAATTAAGCACACCTGAAATTAAACTTTGCAACTATTCCGGTAGACACTGCATTAGAACCACCATGAGCAACGACACTGCCACCTTACTCGGAGTCCTCGTCCACGTCCTCGACTTCGTCCTTGTCCCTCTTCCACTTGGCCGATAATTCTTTACTTGAACCGCACACTTGGCTCTTGCTCTTCATTCGACCCTTGTAGATATTGAAGCAAAGGTATCCATCCATTGCAGCATAGTGGATGTGGTCTATATCTAGTACATTCCGCTGCCATGCATGTCGATGAAACGTGTATGGAGGTTTCTCCCGTTTACCGTACGGAGGATGAACCATGGCTCTTGCCAGGGTCAGCATTGAAGGTTTACGAGAGGACACCAGCCGATTCTTCTGGAGGTCCAAGGTGTTGCATACAATGAGGCCTATTCAACGCAGGACTTCTTTGTCATTACCAAAGTCTACAGTAACGAATTGGACTAGGTTGCTCTCGAGGAAGTCCTTAAAATCCTGGCACTCAACGTCGGCATGGCATATGTGGTAGACCAAGCATAAGTCATGCACGCAAACCTGGATCACGACGGGCTTCTTCCTCTCTTCGTCCTTTAGATCCTTCTCTCGTCCCAGGACTGTGTTGTACTCAACATCTAGCCCAGCGACCCACTCATCATCTGAGTCTTCGAACATGCGTCTGATGCGAGAAAGGCATCCTTTCACCGTCATGGAAGAATGGGTGTAGATGACGTCGAACTCATCGCCGGTGATGGTTCTAACCTTGTACTCACCGTCGATCGTGGAGATTTGGGATGCCATGGATTTGGGAGGTGCGTTAGGATTAGTGGAACTGCCATAATGCGAATGGATGGGACAACTAGGAGCGAACCGCCGTAGTATTAAAGGACGTATGCAGACGAGTAGGAGCGAACTGCCAGCGTGCAAACGACAGGGTAGTGGCTTTCCATTCTCCCATGATACGGGCTTCCGAGAGCACTTGGATCTGAGATCGAACGGTTGCATGGCGTGATTCTAGACCTATGGGTGAATATCATATCCTGGAGGGTTATTCTGCAAATTTTCAGCAACTTAGCATGCGGCCGTTTGATCTCAGATCCAAGGGCTGACAGCAGCCCGTATCATGGTCGTGCCTACCACGACCATCACGTCACTCGCGCGGTCGTGCCTTTGGAGATTTAACACGGTGCGTTAGGCTATCTGATGTTGGCATGTCATACATAGTAATCACTTAGTCACTCATACTACAACAAGGTTGGCTATAAGTGTATTTTTTTACTTCTCTCTATATCTTTCTTCGTACTCCACATTTATTGCATTTGCCAAGGAGTGACCTCTTCCAATGAAATGGTGTTGCTAAGTTTGCTTCATTTAATTAGCTATAGACTCAAAATTTTCTTTTCACCTAGGTACACGCGCTTAGCACCGTTTCTTCCTTGGGTCACCAAACTAGTCTCTCTCTTCTTGATTAACTTGCGACATCCGACTTTATGCCTATGTGGCAAGCTTAGCACATGTAGGAGCAAGTAAAAGTAAGTACAATAGTGCACTTTACATGGCCTTTTTGCATATGTGGAGGAAAGAGAGGCAAGGAAAAAGTGGAGAAGTGGGCTCTCATGCAAGAGCCAACCTCTACTACATGGTGGAGCATTGGGAGAGCCACCTGTATGGAGGTGGTCAGGAATCGGGAGACTCATGCCGGTCGTAGCGCCGTAGTTAAAATGATAATGGCAAGTCAAATCATGGGGCCCACCTGTCCAGCAGTAACTCACTGTCAAATCACACAGCCCTACGTTTACAGCAGCCTACTCCCTCGTCTTCTCGCATCTCTGTCGAACCGACTAGGCGGAACTTCCCCGCCGCCTACCGCACAGGAAAAGCCCCGCCCTTGACTTTTCAATAGTATACAGTATACTAATTTTGTATCCATGGATTGCGCCCGCCCCATGGAGCAAAGCATCTAGAAAACGGCGGTACACATGTACGGAGTATACAGCACGCGCGTCACGTTCGTGTCGCACCCCAGACGGTGGGTCGGTCTGGCACGCTACTCTCCGAATGGAACGCGTGTCATATTGCGTTTGCACACACATGTGGGACGACAATTGATAACCGACCATAGGCACACTCCCCGGCCCCGCAAGTCGGGTGACTTAATAGAAGAGGGAGACGAGCGATAGTACTAGAGAAGTGTTGTACTAAGTTGGTGCCTGGACGATCCCTGCAAGACATGGAAGATCAGTTCGTCCATGCATGTGACCAGACTCCAGCAGACACGCCTGGATTGGCTATCGTCTACATATCGTGCAGGCTGTGTTGTACATCGCTGTAGTTGTGGTGAGAAATCTAAAAAAAGGTTTCTTGTAATCTCGCAAAATTAGGTGTCATGTGCTTCGGATCACTTCAAGGGTTAAACAGCGACAATTGAGTTGGGCTAGTCGTTGGGGGCACATGCACGAACAGTGACTACTCGGCTGCCATCTAGGTCAAGCCGGCTATGTTAATTAGGATGTCTATCTACGGACCACTTTTCTATGAGTTTATCTTTAATTTGAGCTTTGTTCCACGTCTAGTTTGTCCGTCGGGATTCATGTTGTCTCCTTTGGGCAGTGAGGTTATGATTTCTTGTCATGTGGCATTTTTTTCGTGTTATATGTTATAATCCGGCGCTTCAGATCAAAATGACGACAACTGCGCCTCCGGGTCACGTGCATGAAGACTTCTCGATAGTCATTGACGAGGTCAAGCCGGCTCCGGTAGACAAAAGAAAACTAGTACTACTCCACTATATAGGCAGGAGCCTACGCGCTTGCTTGCTAGTGTTGCTCTCTTCACAGTGTCTCAGCCTCTCCAGATCTAAACACGACAGCGGTGGCCACACACTCTCTCTCTCTCTCTGTTCATTGCTGGTCACAGATCCAGCCGGATCCTCTCTGCCGGGGAAGGTGAGAAGGTGCAACGTTCACGTGGTCATCCTAGGCAACGGCTCTTACCCACTGCTGGGCGCGTCCCGATCAGCCTGCCTTGTCGTTCTCTCCCAAGCACCGCTGGCGAGGGAGGGCCTCCGACCCCTTCTTCCTCGCTGCCGTAGTGTGGGCAGATCCGGCCTCTCGCCGCCCACCTTGCGACATCACGGCGACCATCAGGTATAACTTCCTTCGAAACCGGCCTTGCTCTACTTCCCGAGCTCCTAACGTCGCTGCATTTGTATATTTTACTATTTCTTAGGCCCCCTCTTAGATAGGATCGATCGGCTGTTCGAAAACCACCTAATTTTTTTATGTTTAAGAGGTAAAACTAGTTCATGCACTCGAATCTAGTACTACTTGGTTCAAACAAGGAAGAAAGGGGGTGGGGTGGGGGATGATTTGTTACCTGAATCTAGGACTTGGTCGAAAGAGGAAATAATGGGGGCGAAAAGTAGCAGAGACTGGTTATCCAACTGGTCTCTAGGTCTAATAGGGAAATAAAGGGAAACGCAGTACAAACTCAATATAAACCCGATCTATTGGTTGAAAAAGGAAAGAAAGTGGAGACTGGGGGACAAGTCAACAGAGTAAGTCCAGCACTAGATTTGCTAGCCTCACACAGTATAAGGTGGCTATAACGGACAAAAATGGGACCAACCCAGATGTCTTGTTCTGATGTTTGTTGCCCCGAGCCACTCTTATGTAATGCCACTAGTAAAATGTAGCAGTCGCACTTTTAAAAGTAAGGACACATTAAACAAATGTTGTTTTCAATGTAATGCCTCCAGTAATATGAATCAATGGCACTTCTTTACATGTCCTGCTAAAATTTCCAATTAAGATAAGTTGGTTCCTTTCGTTAGAAATGCAACTGTCCTGGTCCGCCTACTCTCACGTGCCCAAAGTAATGTCGTATTTAACGGTTGTCATAGTTAATCCTAATGCCCACACTAATATCTAGCAATGCCACTGCTTTAGAAATTTCTACTGTCCTTGTAGGATTGTCATTCTGATAAGGAACATGCTTCTTTTCATTTGATGCATGTTTCGTAACTTGTTAGTCACCCTACTTTCCACCTTTTTTGTGCAAACAGAGATATACATTTCACGCTCGATCTTAGTTGAACTGCACAAATGATATCCAAATTATAGTTGAGCATTCCAGGAGCTTCACAACCAACCTTGATGTTGCTCAATTTTATTGCAACTAATGAAGAAGAAGCTCTGTGGGTTTCATTTTCTGATGGAAATGGAACCGGGGCTGGAGCCCTTTTCTTAAAAAAATTGAAGAAGCTTCTAGCTCATAGGACATTGCTTCATTTTAGGTGAACTGCACCAAAAGGTCCCATGAATTGAATCATCCATGTTGGTGACTGAAAGAGCCAGCTTCAGCGTCCCAGTCTAAGCACCCCCGGCCTCTATCCTTGCGACACATGATACACCTTGTTTGCCACCTTCTCGTCCCTAGTGTTACTGATAAAATGAAGTAATAATACAGTTAAAATAGAGAGAGTGTCATCTCTATCATTTCATTTCCAATGTAGATAAAGAAAGTGCTTCTCTTTGTTAATGTATGTTTATCAACTAGTACCATTGTTAATGTTTAAGCGTTTCTGCAAACTGGGGTGCTTAATTTTAGTTGATATGTAAAATAGAGATTTGAATGTCTCAAGGCGCCTCCTTGTACTACCGATGTACACTGATGTTCATCACTGGCAGAGGTGTATCTGGGAGACTTGGGACGATGTCTAGTATGAGGCGTACCGTATGAGGTGTCGTAGGCCCATCTCGCCCTCGCAGCATGGCATACTATGATACTATCACAATATTTTCTTCTATTTATTTTGTGTGTTTCATCAACTAGTGCCACTATAATGTAATCACACTTTTTCATTATTTGTGCAAACAGGGTTATTCAGCTGCATTTTGGTGGAACTGCACAAATGTATGTATGGAACCGGCATATATGCAGAGTGCAAGGTGTGCCAAGTAAAAATTACCGACACCAACCATGCTGCATGCACGCATTGGCATCCACCACCACCAATGGGATTTGTGGCGCTCTCTATGGACGAATCTTTCTCGGCAGCAAATCCTCTAATCAAATACTAGTAGCTTATATTGGCAGTTTTTTAGGGAGTACTCTTTTCTGAAAGAAGCACCAATCTATTTTTCTTTATTTGTACATTGTGTCACAAGTTTGACTCAAAGGTCCAGAGCTATTTTAGGATGATTGGCGTAGTACTCGGAGACTGATTGTAAGCATGATTTTCATTAGATGTCACACTGATTGTAAGCATGAGCAGGTGGAAGATTAGGTTAGTGCGAAGCTTACCTTAAACCCTACCGCCACCATTGAAATGAGGCGAGCATCGAGGGAACCGTGGAGAACGGCAGGGAAGCGACATCGCGCCATCCGGCCTCCTCTTGCGGTGGGAGAACGAATACTCCTGTGGCTCCGGCTGGCTCTGCACCCTCACGAATGGCACACCATACTCGATCGATTCGTTATCCTCTGTGTGCTCGACCTTCGACCTGTACGCCCACCACCTCCGCCTGACTATCGCCTCGGGCAAATCTGTCTGCTCCATCGCCCAGAGGAGATACTCGATGAACTCGGAGGACTGCGGCGTGACTGCCGCCGAGGAGTACATGTACATCACCGCCCTCATCCCCACCGTCTCGCTCTTTCGCATACATTACCACGTGGGCCGCACCATCCTCGAAATCTCCCACTCATTGTCAAACCAAGTAAGGATCTCCTTCAACCTGGCTAG
The DNA here is from genome assembly GCF_018294505.1 of Triticum aestivum. Taxonomy (NCBI): domain Eukaryota; kingdom Viridiplantae; phylum Streptophyta; class Magnoliopsida; order Poales; family Poaceae; genus Triticum; species Triticum aestivum. Next base: position 471,762,296 of record NC_057801.1, read on the forward strand.
CTTTGCCTGGTCGCCGCTGGCAATCTGCCTGATTCGCTGCTGCATCCTCTCCATAGATGTCCTTCTGAGTGGTCCGGTGCTAGCTTTGGAAGATGAGAGGAGAGATGATGGTCTTGCAATAGAGAAGAGGGAGAGGCAAGATGGTGGTTTTGGAATGGAGATGATGGAGAGGAGAGGAGGTGGTTTTGCAATGGAGAAGATCAGAAGAGGGAGAGGTGAGATGGTCATTTTGGAATGGAGATGATGGAGAGGAGAGGAGGTGGTTTTGCAATGGAGAAGATCAGAAGAGGGAGAGGCGAGAAGGTGATTTTGTAATGGAGATGATGGAGAGGAGAGGAGGTGGTTTTGAAATGGAGAAGATCAGAAGAGGGAGAGCCGAGACAGTTGTTTTGGAATGGAGATGATGGAGAGGAGAGGAGGTGGTTTTGGAATGGAGATGATGGAGAGGAGAGGAGGTGGTTTTCCAATGGAGAAGATCAGAAGAGGGAGAGGCGAGACGATGGTTTTGGAATGGAGATGATGGAGAGGAGAGGAGGTGGTTTTGCAATAGAGAAGAGGGAGAGGAGCGTGCAGCAGCGATTTAGGATTGGACGAGAAGGCCGGTGCGCTGTGACTAGATCAAAATCAAAATAAATTTACCCTTCAATTAAGAAAGCGACCCCACATTAACTAGTCTCCCTTTTATTCTGGGTCATAATTGACCATGATTTTTGCACATAAAATATATGTTATACGTTGCAAAAATAATATAATTTGAAAGGACATTCAGATACGAACCAAACGATACAATTTTTTGGTGACATGCATTCACATTTTGCTTGTCAAATACAGTACGTGGTCAAACTTTGACCCAAAATACGCAAAACAACAAAAAAATACTTCCAAGACCAGCGCCGCTCTTCCGCTCTTCACCTCTTAAACCACCGCCGCTCCTCTCATGTTCCAATCTAAATCCAGCGCCACTCCTCTCCTCTTCCATTTCAAAACCACCTCCCCTCCTCTCCTATTCCAGTCCAAAACCAGCGTAGCTCCTCTCCCATTCTAATCCAAAACCAGCGCTGCTCCTCTCCCCTTCCATTCAAAAACCACCGCCGGCGAGTGAAGGTGATGTGGAGAAGTAGATCGATGGAGGAGTACAACCGATACGTGAGGATCGTAGACAGCGACCCTGTGAAGCTAGCTAGGATGTTGGAGATACAGTCTTAGTTTGACAACAAGGACCAACTAGCGGCGACGGCGACATCCATGGCCAAATATCTGCAATAGAGCGAAAAGGCGGCGATACTCCCGGAGGGAGTCGCGCCGGATTACATAGAGCTGCTCCTCTGGGCCATGGAGCAAACAGATTCACCGAATCCGATCGTGAGGGAGCGGTGGTGGGAGTATCAATCCCAGATGGAGCATCCACCAGAGATTAAAGGATCGAGCATCTACAGGGTGCCGTTTGTGAGGGTGTCCTGCCAGAGCGAGCCGGTGGAGTCTTCATCGACCGAACCCAACTGCAAGAGGAGAAAAGCAGTTGGCCCGACGACGCTTCCCTGCCATCATCTCCCTCGCCGTTCACATTGTCTCATGGGGAAGCTGTCTGCCGCCGAGGAATAGGAGGGGGCTGCCCGCCCCCCCCCCCCCAGCCCAATAGTCGGGCAGGTTGTGAATTGTCAGGAGGAGCTTAGGGTTGTCAGTATTTGTAGGTTGTGAATTGTGTTTTGTGTTGTGTATTTTGAGAGTACTTTCAGATATGAATGTCTTTTGAATTTCAGATTTGTAGTATTAAGCATATGAAGTATTTTATGAATTCTAGAGATCTATTTTTAGCACTTAAAAAAATGTAGTTTCATAGGAGTATAAAAGTGCAGACAATGTGATTCTCAGAGAAGAAACTGCACGTTTCAGTTTCAGATAAGAAACTGCAAGTTCAGTTTCAGATAAGAAACTGCAACTTTCAGTTTCAGATAAGAAACTGCAACTTTCAGAGGCAGAGCATTTATATTAACACGACCTTTTCAAACAGGGTTAACATCATGTTGCAAGTTTTATTCATGCTCAAAAATGGAACTACCAGCCGGTTAACATCATGCTGATCAACATTCATGCATAGCACATATTCATATGATGCACAATCAAAATGCCCACACAATGTCGAGTGTGCGAAACACAGAGAAATCGAGGGACAGAGTTTTGGCAAGTGTTGGACGTGGTTTTGGGCTGCCCCGTCTTGGCTTTCATTTTTAACATGCGCAGCCCACGACCTCGTATGGGAGGTCCATAGGCCTGTTTGTATTTTCTTAGGGCCGTCATGTATCGACCGGCCTATGGACCTCCCATCCGAGGTTTTATTTTTGGTAGCCCAATTTATGTATTTTTTTGAAGAAAACACAGAGGTCTGTTCTATTTTTCTATATAAGAATAGGAACTCCAGGTCCAACTTATGTTTCCCTTCTAACTATATTATATATATTTAAATTATTTTATATGTTATTATATATTATTTTTATTGTCATCATATATTTAACAGATACTTAAATATGTAAGAAAACAATATCCCACATCTTATTAACTTATAAAAGTAATTTCTTAACTAATAAAATCCTGGATTGTTTTGGCACGAAAATCCTAGTGATTGTGTACAAAAGCTTGGTAAGATTTAAGGACGAATGTAATAATATCACTTATTATTTAAATATATTTATAACAAAATGCTCAGCCCCTTTTTATTTTTTGATAACATTGCTGGCCCAACCCAACAATATAATTAGAATCAGCCCAGCAAAATCGTGTATTTCGAGAAAGTGCAAATGGCCTATAATTTTTTAGGAAATAAAATAAATGGGCCGCATGGACGCTACATTATTTGTTCACCTAGCCCAGCTAATGGCTGTAATTCAAAAAAAAGATCAAACTGACTGTAAATTCTACCGCGCAAAAAAAAGGTTGTAAATTCTGAAAAAATGGGTTGAATACGTGCCACATTTTTGGAGGCTGAAATGTGAGCCAATAGGTCGAAGCCAACGTAAGTTGTTGTCAATTTATCAACAAATGATTCTGACATGTTAGCCGTTGGATTTACATCCAACGACCGGCATCCATCTTCATTCTCTCATCTTCTTCCTCCAGCACCGCCGGGACCACCTCCCGCCTCCTGCTGCTAGCAGCTCTGCTTAGCACGCTTCACTATGAAGCGCTACTCCACCGTTGGCCAGGACATCCCTCCACCCCTCCTCACCTCCTGTTCTTCTCCACCGACTGTCGAACCAGACCACACTAGAACCAGTTAACCCTCGTACACCTCTCTGTCTATGACTCTACTCCCGCATCTTCCCATCTCTGGCACGTTGCTGTCCGGGGCCTCGCCGTCGTCCACCACCTTGGATGCGCTTGGCGCGGCGTGGTCAACATGGTCAACGAACGACACCATTAGAAGTACTCTGTGCGTGGAGAGGCTAACAGCTGGGTCCACGGCCGCGCACAAGGAAATGACTCCTTATTACACGCAAAATAATGATTCCTCCACGTGACATCTGGGACCCACCGGAAGGGCCTCTGTATTTCGCGAAAAAAACATGCCCCCCGCTAACATGTCGGACCCACCAGCTATCTTCGCATGCAAGGAAGTGCCTCCTTATTACGCACAAAAAAAATGAATACTCCCCCTGCCAGTTGGAACCCAGCATAGTGGGAGGCTGACTTGTGGGCCTACCAAGTTTACGGGGACGGAGGGCTTTGTCAACTTAGTCAATATGAACGATTGTAGCTCCTGTTATCATACGATGTTCATCAAACGGCCGTAGTGCTTCTTCAACCTCTGATCTTCTTGCTCCAGCCGCCCAAACCAGCGCCGGTCATGCCGCGTGCTCCTGCCTCCCGTGGACGGGTGTGATGCCGCAGAGGCCTCACCGCCCCCTACTACTCCCACAGCTGGCCAGGCCATCCCTCTACTCACCCACACCCCCTGCTATTCTGTGGTGACAGCAGCCTCACACCGCAAACGAACCAGTGAACCCTCGTACTCCTCTTTGCGTGGGCGTCCACTGCTGCGTCTTCCCCGGCATCGAGTCATCCCCTTCCTAGGTCTCGCCGTTGTCCACCGCCGTGGTGCTCTCGGTTCGGCGTGGTCAACGTGGTCAAGGAACAACTTACATTGGATGTGGATTGTACGTGGAGAGGCTGACAGCTGGGTCCACGACCGCAGCAAGGAAGTGCCTCCTTATTACGTGCAAAATAATGATTCCTCCACATGACAACGGGGACCCACCGGACGGGCCACCTTATTTCGCGAAAAAACATTTCCCCCTGACTGTTGGGACCCACTAGCTACATCTTCGCACGCAAGGAAGTGCGTCCGGGCAAAAAAAAAACAATTCGCCCCCCTGACAAATGGGACCCACCAGCTACATCTTCGCACACAAGGAAGTGCGCCCGGGCAAAAAAATGATTCGCCCCCTAATTGCTGGGACCCACCAGCTACATCTTTGCACGCAAGGAAGTGCGCCCGGGCAAAAAAAAACGATTCACCCCCTGACTGCTGGGACCCACCAACTACATCTTCGCAGGCAAGGAAGTGACTGATAGTCGGGATCCACCTAGTCGAAGCGTGCGTAGCATTGTCATTCTGGTCGCGAACATGTACATACATACTGGTCGATGTAGAGGCGCACACGTGTCGTAGTAGAGGTGCGCATGTAGCATGTACACGTACGTACAACGGCCAGGATGCAAGAAAGAAAATACGGCCATGAATGTACATACGGGCGGGGTCTCAAATGCCTACTCGCGCATACGTATGGCCAGGGCTCGTGAACATGGCTGGGTTGGAATGGAGAAATAGCGTCGTCATCGTGTTCATGGGGAGGCAATAGAATGCGTCGTGTTCATGGGGAGGCAACAGAATGTGTCGTGTTCATGGGGAGGCAGCGGAATGCGTCGTGTTCATGGGGAGGCAACGGAATGCGTCGTGTTCATCAGGAGGCAACAAAACGCGTCAGAGCCAACTGGCTGGGTCAGAACGGAATGTGTGGTCGTGTTCATCGGGAGGGCTTGGACGGAATAGGCGTTGGAAACGAGGCCTGGCGTACTGCAAAACGAAGGAAACGGACCTCCTACGTTCGGAACGGGGTCCTGTTGATCGGGAGGGGTCTGCCATACCGCAAAATGGAGGAAACGGACCTCCTACGGTTGAAACGGGGGTCCTATTGATCGGGAGGGGTGTGGCGTACCGCAAAACGGAGGAAACGGACCTCCTAAGATCGAACGGGGGTCCTGTTGATCGGGAGGGGTGTGGCGTACCGCAAAACAGACGAAACGGACTTGTGTTGGAGCGCTACGGTCAAAATAGGGGTCCTGTTCATCGGGAGGGGTGTGGCGTACCGCAAACGGGACTCCACGGGATACTGTTCATCTCCACCGTCGACCTCCTCCAGCCTCCACGGGCTACCGTCGACCTCCTCCAGCCTCCACGGGCTCCTGTTCATCCAGCCTCCATCGCGTGCTACTCCACCGGCTACTGTTCAACTACCCCTCCATGGGCACCCCTCCACCGTCTACTGTTCATCCAGCCCTCCACCACACCACGGGGTCCTATTCAACCACCCCTCCACGGGCACCCCTCCACCGTCTACTATTCATCCAGCCCTCCACACCACGGGGTGTTGTTCATCCAGAGACAATGCCACTACTCACTGTTCATCCAAACCCCACGCAACACTCAGTGCTCATCCAATGCGAAGTTGGGTTGAGCAGGTGGTGCCATTGATCTACAATAGAAAATACGCAATCACTAAGCAATGTGTTTATGTAGAGTAATTCAATCCTAAACAGAAATACTCCCACTAATGTCAGCATCCCTCTGCAAACTCTCAGTGATTCAGGATTCGACTAGCGCATGCGACTAGTGAGCTTTAGCATCACTGCTAGCCTACATATCTATCTGGTAAGCAACTCCTTGCTAATCGTATCTCTATATGACTCCTGTCGGTCGGGAAGGTATCTCATACCCCGGCTCCCAACCTTCTTTGCCACAAGGCCCAAAACTATTTTGATAGCCTTGTCAAGTTAACCTGATGTAGTGCATGTCCGTGTCCGACACGAACCCTTCAGTTCAAGGACATCAAGCAGCACCCCAATTTTATGAGCCCACTACTAGATGTACTTGACGTGCGAAGGTGCAACATCAGGGATGGCAAATTCGCTTGATATTCACGAGGGATCATTCTACCATTCTAACATGCATAGAAACAAAGAAGCATAACAATCACATATAAACATATATTGTGAAATAGTATGACTCCTTCTTGGATGTTCTTCCAGGTCGGCTCCAACTCCGATGACCATCTAGAAACTCCATCTCGTTTGTCACGCCGGGACGCCAAGCCACCAACCTGATCTCTATTATCCAACTACTACAACTAGTAATGAATTTTACATAGAGTCACAAGTGGACACGCAGGTCGTTATGCAATATAATGACATCACTTTGGCTCCTGCCGGCTGACAAACATGACACGCAGGCCACGTATAAATTACACACATGCATCACATACACATGACCATACTATTCACATCAAACCTGCAAAACAAAGTTATGCATAGAATCGCATTCTACCGTTTTGTGTGTCGGGTATGAAATACACGGATCTACGCACACGTTTTCGGAAATCACATATCACATCGTAACTCCGATCACGCCGAATTCTCTGATCTTATCGATCATCGCGAACCCGATTCAATTTTACGTTTCACTGTTAACCCCGATGGCGGATAACCGACCAGTAGGGGTAGATCGTGTCACGACCTCATCGATCCTGATTGACAGAAAACATAGCCTCAACGATCCCCATGTACAGTTGATCACATCAACCGTGCACATAGCCGATCTTATCAACGACAACAGATCTCATCTGCTGCCTCTACATATCTAATATGCATACGATCTAATTCCAAATCCTATAGTAGAGGCTCTGATACCACTGTTGGGATCTACGGTAGGGTGCATCGACTGCAATTTAAATTTTTCCTATGCGCAGAACAACAGGAACATGCTACGGGGGATGGATCACAGTTGATTACCACTAGATGCGCAGTGCCATGCAGCGGAAGAAGAGTTGGGGCAGCACGTCAGCGTGGATCATCTCCTCCTCGTCCAATCTCCCTTGAACAGTCGTTCGTCCGATCCCATGTACAAGTTCGCCGGAGCGGCGCAAGTGCACCGCCTCTAACGGTATCCGCACGTGCAGGAGGAACACCGTGCGGCGGACTGCTAGGTCCCACACAGTCGGCGGCAAGTGGAGGTGGCTATTCGCAACACATGCAAACCCTAGTTGCAGTGCTGAAGCGATCAATCAATCATGAGTCTGCCGCACCTCCACTTTATATAGGCGTCCGTCGCGGGCTCAACTCTTGGGCCTCGCACGGACCCTAAAGCCCACAAGTCTACTCGGCCACAATCCGAATACAGCTCGGATCACATCCGACCAGTGTCCTCAGATCCGAGCTCGTAGGTTCCTTCCCTTAAGTGCGCGACCGCTTAGGTTCAAGTCGGCTTGGTCACAGTTCGGATCACCTATGACTTGCACGGTTGGTAGCGGCCTCTAGCAAGGCATGTCGACCACCAAGCAGACTATGAAGCTGGTTAGGCGAACCTGTACAACGTGTCACACTTCTATTCCCTTTGCCTCACGATATGTGTTGTCGGGCTCAAGGCGAGACTGTCATCCTTGTGCTAGCCCGACCTCTTTCTCGTTCCAATGATACCGACCACTATCCGGATTATCCCGACCACTATCCGGATTATCTCATAATCCTTGTCGCATGGCCATGCTTGTCCTAGTCGGATCACACGAGGGGACAAGAGTATATCTCTCCTGATCGGAGGGGCAAATCCCATCTTATTCGACCTCGTCTCGCAGCATGGGTCTGTACAAGCCCGAAACCTACCTTTGTAACTACCCAGTCATGGAGTAGCGTTTGGTCGGCCCAAAGCAAGTCTGTCACCATCCCGAGTACATGCGCCAGCTCAGGTCTTAGGACATAGAACGTATGTTGTACTAGCACTACTAGGGAAAAGCCTATACACAGAATCTTAGCAGCAGCGCGACTCAAAAAGGAGCGCTGCTGCTAATTAGTAGTAGCGCATGTGCGGGAAACTTGCTGCTGATAAGTTTTTAGCAATAGCGCGCTCTGTGTAAACCGCGCTGCTACAAATATCGACTGGCGGTGTTCGCCTAGCTCCATTTAGCAGTAGCGCCGTGGCCCGAACCGCGCTACTGCTATGGATGTAGTAGTAGCGCGCTTTTACTGAGATCGCTGCTACTACATTTCAAATTGGCACACTTTTTTGTCACTGTTAGCAGTAGCGCCGTGGCCCAAAGCGCGCTGTTGCTATTCTTTATCAGCAGCGCGTTTCTGCTCCCGCGGTACTGCTAACCCGCACCAACCCACCACCTTTCCCCACCCGTGCCTCCCCTCCCCCTCCTCTCTTCCCTTCCCCCTACCTCCCCCACATGCTCCCACTCTCACTCTTCTTCTTCCTCAATACTTCTCCCCCATTACTCTTTCTCTTCTATCCACATTTCTCTCTCTTCATTACTCCTACCTAACTACACCACCTCCATTAATGCATCTCCTTTCTCTTTTTCCTTTCCCCTCCACTAGTTGAAGTTGTCTCCTCCCAAATTAGGTAGCTAGGTAGATGTAGGATTTAGTTAAGTGACCTATTTGCCCCCTAACTAGATCTATCTTTGTCAAGAAGAGCTTATTTGTGCACTTTTGATCTCCCTACAACATCATCTCTACCGTGTGCTCGATCTCGATCGAGATAGAGGTGATGAAAATTTCATGCTTTTGGAAATTGTGTGTGTGGCACGCAAAATTGTGGTTTTGAGTTGCCTATGTTTTGCCGAAATGTCGATTTATTTCCGTTTCGGCGAATTCCGGGCAAACTCTAGATCCATATATGTCCTATTTTTAGGGAAGGTCATGCCAAATTTTTGTATGACTTTGATGCATGCATGCATTTTTATAATCAATTTGTTTATTATTACCGTGCAGAGTTGACGATGGTCAGTGGAACGATGGTGGACAGGTGGTTGCGGTCGGCGGTGCAGGACATGAAAGAAAATAACCGGACAGAGGTTTTATGACCGTGTCGAAAATGCAAAGGAATAGTTTGGCTCGACCCCCATGACGATGGTCGTGTCGAAGCGCACCTGCTCATGACTGGTTTCATGGATGGCTATACTCGGTGGATAATTGAAGATGAGGATGATGATATTGAGGATGCCGACGGGGCAGGCAATGATGACACGGGTCAAGACGAAGAGATGATCGATAATGGCGGTGGGGAAGAGGTCGAACATGGCGGCGGAGAAGGGGTCGGACATGGCGGAGGAGAAGGGGCCGGACATGGCAGCGGAGAGAACGACATGGACTCCATGCAGCAGAGTTCGTCGGTACTAAGTTCAATCGTGCGGGACCCTCATGTTCAAGCATTGCTTCGCAAGGAGACGAGTACTGAGAGAGCTGCTTCTAGAGAGGAGGCTAAACTGGAGCAACTGGTGGTAGACTCGAACACTCCATTGTATGATGGTTGCAATCCTGAGGTGACCCGCTTGAGTTTCACGCTCCAACTCCTGAAGACGAAGGCTAAAAACAAATGGATCGACACTAGCCTCGATGAGCATCTCAAGTACCTAAAGGATGTTCTTCCCGCGGGTAATCTATGTCCAACTAGTGTTGATGAGGCCAAGAAGATCGTGTGCCCTCTTGATCTGCCACACGTTAGATACCATGCATGTATCAATGATTGCATAATTTATCGGAAGGAGCACACGGAAAAAACAAGCTGTCCGGTGTGCAATGCTTCTCGATACAAGAAGGCCGGGAAGAAATGTCCCCAGAAAGTTGTATGGTACTTACCGATCACTCCCCGTCTCTAGAGGTATTTTGTAGATCCCAAGGAAGCAAAGCTAATGCGCTGGCACGCGGAGAGGAAGAAGCCCGACGATGGAGATGATCCGAAGCTGAGACACGTGAAGGATGGAAGCCAGTGGAGAGCGTTGAACAACTTCTATCGGTATTTTGAATGTGATGCAAGGAACATCATGCTCGGCGCGTGTACTGATGGCATGAATCTGTTTGGCAACCAGAACACCAACCATAGCACATGGCCCGTGTTTGTATGGATGTACAACCTCCCCCCTGGTTGTGCATGAAATCGAAGTACATTCACATGAGCATACTTATTCAAGGGCCGAAACAACCAGGAAATAATATTAATTTGTATCTGGGGCTACTTCAAGAGGAGTTAGACACGTTATGGAAAACACCGGCCAAGACATGGGACGCCAGCAAAGGTGAGTATTTCAACATGAGAGCCGCGCTGATCACGACAGTGCAGGACTATCTGGGTTACGGATATGTGGCAGGCCAGGTGTGCCATGGATATTGCGGATGCACGCGGTGCATGGATGATACGACGTCTCAGCAGCTAACGTCAAGGAAAGATGGCGGGTCTGGGAAAATCGTGTACATGGGGCATCAAAGATGGCTTGAACAGGATGACCCGTGGAGAAACTGTGGAGATCTATTCAATGTTCACGCTAAGCATCGAGGACCTCCATGTAAGCGGAGCGGTGCCAAAATCGATGAGCTGTTGAAAAACTGGAAGGAGTGCCCCACGCCGGGAAAGACGATGGGAAAGGCACCGGAGCCGCTGCTGAAGGTATGGAAGACGAGGTCTGTGTTCTGGGACTTGGAGTACTGGCACAAACTCGATACACCTCATTGCCTTGATCAAATGCATATCTGTAAGAATGTCCTTGAGAGCTTGCTCGCAACACTGATGAACATGCCGGATAAGACCAAGGATGGGCCGAAGGCAAGAAAAGACTTGCAAGATTTGAAAATTAGGGAAGATCTGCACATGCCGCCCCGTAAAATGTCAGACGAGACAGAGACGGAGACAGAAGCACGAGAGAAGAAGGGCAAGAAAATAAAGAAAGAGGATTATTGCCCCCCTTCTTGCTCCACCTTAAGTCCGGCTGAGATCAATGCCTTCTTTAAGTGCCTTACCGGAGTCAAAGTTAGTTCCGGTTACTGTGGCAAGATAAGCAGATATCTAGACACGGACAAGAAAAGGTTTAGCGGGATGAAGTCTCATGACTGTCATGTGATGATGATGCAGATACTACCTGTTGCCCTTAGAAGGATAATGGACAAGCACGTCCGTGACATGCTTATTGGTCTTTGCAACTTTTTCGACGTCATCTCTCGAAAGTAGATCAGTGTGAAGCAGCTCCAAAGGCTACAGGAAGAGATCGTTGTGATACTGAATGAGCTTGAGATGTACTTCCCGCCCGCGTTCTTTGACGTGATGGTGCATCTGTGTGTCCATATTGTGGATGACATAATAGACCTAGGGCCGTCATTCCTGCACAACGTGATGCCATTTGAGAGGATGAATGGGATCATCAAAGGATTCGTTCGTAACATGTCCCGTCCGGATGGAAGCATCATCCAGGGCTATTTGGCACAAGAGTGCATCTCTTTCTGTGAGAATTTTCTATATGGCGCAGACCAGCCGCCTGGTGTTAGTGTTGGTTTGCCCATTAACAAGCACGATGGGAGGCTCGAAGGAGATGGTCACTGCAACGGTCGCAGGGAACTGCACGTGGCATACTCAGATCGACGCAGCGACTTTGAAAGAGCAAACTTGGTAGTGCTACAACACCTAGACGAGGTAGATCCTTTCGTGGCACTGCACAAAGAAATTATCGCAAAGAAGAATCGTGACCGGGGGGTATGCAGGACGGACACCGAAGTTACTAGAGAGCACAACTCCACTTTCCTGCATTGGTTCAAAGAGCATGTTATTACTAATCCTCCGGAGGAGGGCTCTAAGGACGGATTGCTCATATACGCCTTAGCACATGGCCCCTCGCCCAACCTCGTAACCTATCAGTCATATGATATCAAGGGATACACGTTCTACACGGAGGCCAAAGTTATGGACAGTGATGATCAGAACTCAGGGGTGACGATGGAATGCATGACCGGCAGCGACAACGGCGCAACTGAACAATTTTATGGAAGGGTCGAGGAGATCTGGGAGCTTGACTACTCTGGACTGCACAACACGACGATGTTCCGTGTCAGATGGGCTAAGAATGTCGAAAGAGAAAGCTGGATTTTCACTACCATGACTATACCCGACGCCAAGAGCGCTACCATGAATGCTATCGCAAAAAACGAGCCATGGGTACACGCTAAGCATGTGACACAATGCTTCTTCATAACTGACCCGCACAATCCCAGCCTGTTGTCCTGAGGAGAGGCAAAAGGAACATCATTGGAATGGATGGAGTCGCCAACGAGGAAGACTATGATCAGTACGGCAACCCAATGAGGGAAGATGACGACGATGATGAAGTATACGTCAAAAGAAGAATCAATACTACATTACCTAAGAAAAGTTGTACTCCATGGAAAAGGCAAAGTCACAATGAGGGGCTCAATTATTCTTCGACGAACAAGAAGGGAAAGAACCTGACTCAAAAACGAAAACGTCAGCACTGAGGAAACTTATGTTATCGGTCAAATGATGTAATATATATATATGTTCCTATTTTGTATACACACTTAGCCATTATTATGCATGGGTCCAATGATGTGTAATATATATGTTCCTATTTTGCATACATATTTAACCGTCAAATGATGCAATATATATCGCCCTCCCTTCATTCACTGCCCTCGGGAAATAAAAGTGGGATAAAATAAAAGAAAAGAAAAAGGAAAACTAGCAGTAGCGAAGGTAGTAGCAGCGCGTTTTTCCTAAACCGCTATAGATACTGAAGTTAGTAGAAGCGAATTTCGTATAAAGTGCTACAGCTACTGAAGGTAGTAGCAGCGCGTTTTGTCCAAATGCGCTACTGCTACGTCCACTTAACCCAAAATTCTCACCCGCCCTGCTTCATCCCGCCTTCCCCCCCCCAAATCCCCACTCTCCCCCGTCGCGCCGCCGCGCCCGACCCGGCCCCGGCGTTCGCCCCCGACTCCGGCGCCGGCGCTAGCCCCCGACCCCGGCGCTCGCCCCCGACCTGGCCCTCGCCCCCGACCCCGGCGCGCTCGCCCCCGACCCGTCGGCCCTCGCCTCCCTCCTCTCCCCTCCCGGCCGTCGTCGGGCCTGCCTCCTCGCCCCTGCACCCTCTGTAAACCCCCCTCTCTCTCTGATAGGGTTCTTCGGTTAATTTACTTAGGTTTTAGTTAGGGCAGTATGTTAATTAGGTTATCTATTTAGTTATGAATTTAGCTAGGTTTCAAAATTTGAACTGGACATGTGATATGTGCAAATTTGAACTGGACATGTGATATGTGCCTATGTCATGTTTTGGACATGTCATGTTTGGAAAATCATCCGAGTGGCCTATGTTACGCCGGAATGTTGATTCATTTCCGTTCCGGTGAATTTCAGGCGCTCGATATGTCTCTTTTTTAGCAAGGTCATCCTGAAATTTCCCGTGAATAAAGGCATGATTTTGTGCTACATAGTTGGCATATCGAGTGCTGGCACATAGATTTCTTTTTATGTCATTTCTCATTTATTCATACTTTTAGAAATAAATGAGGACACTTAATCATAGGAAACATGTCGAACAATGAAGAAACTAGGCCTTCTGACCAAGATGCAGACGAGATGGATTATGAGGGTGAACAAGAGTACCTCGACTATTTGACTGCTAAGCAAGGTTTGCAGGTCGGCCTCGATGATGGTACTGACGCCGACATCGACACCAACAGCGCCGGCACTGATGGCGGCACCGAGACCGGTGGGGAAGGTACCGTCCCCAATGCCGCTACCAAAAAGAGGAAGCATAAGAAGCATAGGATACGAAAACCTAACAAACTAGGGATTGGACGACCTGTGATCACAAAGATGGCACCTGGCAAGTTTGAGCCGTTAGAGCCGGAAGAACCTCACAAGTGCTATGGGAACCAAGTAGGATGCATCCTACGGGAATGCGCGAGCATCTACGATGATGACTTAAGGAGTAAAGAACATTTGACGCAGTTGCTCCTAACAAAGTTGCACAAGAGATTCAACTTCCCCGACCAGGATGATAACATAGAACAACCATGGGATGATCCGAAGATGAAAAAGATTAACAATCACGCCATCGGCATGTTCAGCAACGATTTGGCCTCCTGGAAAACGAGGGTGAAACGAGCTATTGAGACTGATGAACCCTTGTCCAAGATTCTGGAGGACAATCCGACACTTACGGAAGAGGAGTTCGAAAAGTTCAAGGACACTTGCGCTACCGAGGCAGCCAAGGCTAAGGCTGCGAAATTCAAGAGCCTTCAGCAAAGGAACACGGGGAAGCATCGCCTCGGAAGCCATGGCTACCTCGGTAAAAGGCCCATATGGGATAAGGAGGACGCGGAACGTGAAGCCGCGGGTCTCCCATACCCCTTCGCAAAGTTCACCAACCCCTTGGAGCATGACTTCATCAGGGCCCGCTACAAGTGGGACAAGGAGAAAAAGGTTTTTTACAGGGATAAGATCACGAGGAAATTGATTAGACTACTGGAGAAGCAACACCAGCTTGCAGCCGAAAGCCCTACTTCTCCGATGAGGCCCAAGTGGGACACCCCTCTAAATCGGGCCTTGAACGAACTTAAGGGACTCCCTTTGGATCAGCGGCCGCAATATGGTTGTGTGCACGGCGCTGGAGACGGTGCCACGTGGAAGGTGTTTTACAACGAGGGACCGAAGGCCAAGAAGCTGAAAAAGAAGTTTAGTCAGGCGGACATCGACGCGAAGGTGAAGTTTGCGGTCGAGAAAAAAGCGGCTAAGGACGCGAAAAGAGCAGCCGAGGACAAATATGAGTTGCTACAGCAGGCAGTCAATGCAGCTGTAACTGCCTGCAGAAATGATTTTGCTACTAACTTGGTTCGAGTTATCATCAACTGGGCGAAGGAAAATCCGGACAAGACGGTACATGATTTCCCGATGCCTAGTTTCGTTGGGAGCAACTCCATGAACAACAACACCATCGCACCATCACTTGCTGACGCAACCAGGCCTCCTCTCGCAGCCGCTCCCGCTCATAGCAGCCCGTCCTCAGTCTCAGGCGCGCTAGGTGGGCCTTCGTCTTTGGCTGAGCTCGACGCCGTCACGGTAATTACATGTCGCACCAACATATATATATATATATATATATATATATATATATATATATATAATATTCCATTTTTTGTTGCCTTTCGGTTGTCTTACGCCACAGACATATGTGTTTGCAGGCGAAAGAAACCCCGTGCACCATACTCTACTTGATCAAAGGCCAGAAGGTGGACGTGGGAAAGGGGATGATAATGGACCCCTCTCAATGCATGTTCCACAACTAGCCGATCCCTGCTGGGCACTTCAGGGTTAGCTTGACCAGTGTGAAATCGGAGCACGAGGATTTGCCTCCTCCAGTACAGCGTGTGGGAGCGGACGACAAGACCCTGCCATGGATTGGAAGCTGCAAGAATTGGGTGCTGCTATGGCCGAAGAATCTTATTCGTCTGGAGCCGGCCGAGAGCACACCAATAACTACCACACATCAACAAGCATGTGCGAAGACCACCACCCCGCCTATGCAATTACCAGCTCCTGTAGTGCCGGGTGAGAGCGACGAACAACGTGATGGTGGGGGTGTAATAGTTATGGCTGATGTAATTTCTCCTGTAGAACAAATAATGGATGATGACACGGAGGTCGACCCTATGGATTACCTCAATACAAACGCGTATGACCATGACATAGATATGATGAGTCAACCATATGACGAATCGGGCTATCAGCTTGCTAATGAGGATATGGATGATATGCCCGGGCAGGGTTGTACCATGGATTTCAAAAAGTCTCTCTTCATGAAATCCTCACAGGACACGCCTAAAGATGCCGCCTCAACACAGGCTCAACTAGCCGGGCGCGAGGGTCGTATAGTACTTAGCCCGGGAACACTGGGGCAGGGGTTAAGGAAGGGTCTGGAAGGTGTGCCCAAGAAAAAGGAGAGGAAGAGATCGGGGAAGGTAACTTCCTCCAAACAAGCCAGAGCACATAGCAGCCAGACGATACATTCTGAAGAGTGTGTACCCTGAAAAGTGCGGTCATGTTCCATCTCACGGGCGAGCCGATGCTACCGCCGAAACCACTGGAGGCACTATCGGGGGATCTCAAGAGACTGCACGACCATGTGCTGTCGACTGAGAAAAGCCTACTAGCCTCAAAGGATCCAGGATATCCGACATACGCGACTCGTGTGCCTGAGGGGAAGTGCTACGTCGACACACGGCCCGCGGAGGTGTTCTTCCTGCGGTTTGACCATATCTTTGAGATGTTTCTACCAAGGCGACTTGATTTTACTATCGTCCGCCTTTTTGCGCTACATATGAGCTCCGTCATGAAGAGTGAAGACGTCTCGCAAATCTGTGTGTCGGATCCGTACTACATGCACGAGTCTTTCTTGAGTCTCGGCGACTTTGAGCGTGAAACTGCTAGGGAGTACCTCCAAAACTTCATGGTACAAAATAAGGACCAGGAAATTGTCCTCGTGCCTTATCATCCAAAGTAAGTCAGTTCCGGACAACCCTTTCGTACATTTCAATCATTCCTTCTCTCTCATATGGGGAATAATTTGAGGTGTCTTTTCCCCGCAGCAACTGGCACACCATCCTTATCGTTCTTTACCCGCAAGTCTCCCACGCCGTGTATTTTGACCCTTCCAGAGACTACGAGAAAAAAGACTACACCCACATAATGAATATTCTAGATGATGCTCTCCAAGGCTTCAGCTTTAGAGGTGGCCACGTGCAGATCAAGAAACAAAGGAACAAGAAGATGGGTTTCACGCATAAAACTAACTTCTCCTGCATCCATGTCCCAAAACCAAGCAAGAAGGATGGATTCTACATCTTCCATCTCATGATTCAGTTCAACACGGATCACCAAAAGTTTCGCATTAAAAGCAGAAATGATGATCGTATCCACAAGTCGCTAGAATCTCATGGAGAAGCGGATTATAAACTTAGAGATGACTTCTTTCGCATCCAAAGCGACATTGCGACGATCATCATGAAAGAAGTCATCGATGAGAAGGGGATGTTCCACCACGGCCCTATATCGCGAGCTGACGTCCGAACTCGCATAGGCATGCAACGTCTAGACCTCACGCCGTTCAATAAGCTAGGGTTCGTCCTCGATGATATGGAAGGATGGAACTTCTAGTGATTTATGATGCCGATGATGATGATATGTGTCGGTTGAACTTGTATACTTTTTGTAGCGATGAAACTTTGTGATGTCCACGGTCCATGCCGAACTTGCGTAACGCTACTTTCTTAGTTTGCGTACGATGACCTGCGTACCTCTAGTTAATTAATTTGCGTACTGTATGTTGCATCTAGTTGCTAACCCTTTCTTTTTTGGTGTTGCTCTAGTATATTTTGTTGCATATATATGATTGTACATCCTCTTCATGAACATGCATCTCTAACAGGTACCTAGTTTCTTGATAGCGAGATGGAATTGCTATGTCGTTGTAACGCCCCGGATTCGATGCGCCAGGTGTCTGCCCGTTATTCGCCGTAGGTGCCATGTCATTTGCTTGCGTGTTGCATTTTGCCATGTCATCATCTGCATTTCATCTGCATGTTTTTCAAAACTGCATCCATTCGGGTCCTCCCGGTTCTCTCCGTTGTCCGTTCGGAGTCCAGACCACACTCGCACGCGCCCGCGGCACCTCAGAAATATTATTTTATAAGTGGCATAAAAATGTTCTCGGAATGGGTTGCAACTTGTCGTGCGGTCTTATTATAGTGTAGACAGAGCGTCTGTCAAGTTTCATCGCATTCGGAGGTCGTTTGTTAGCACAACCGTCATGCGTAGCGGCATCGTTGCCGGTTTAATCGTCAGACGTTTTGGTCTCCGAAATTGCCACCGGGCCGCACCTCTTCTCTCTCTTCTTAGCCCAACCCCTCTACACAGCCCACTAACCCCTCCTGCAGCCCACCTAGAACCCCCCTCCGATCGGATCCGTCGGATCGCCATTGGAGGGCTCCGAACCACCCCAAAAAAACCCTAAACCTAGACCCCTACCCTATTTAAACACCTCCCCCTGCTATTTTTGCCCTTCTCCTTCCTCCCACCTCGATTTCCGTGCAGCCTCTCTCTCCCGCCGCCACTTGGCACCGGCCCAACGGCCAGCCGCCACTCGTGCCGCCGTCCTCCACCAACCGGAGCCCGCCACCTCACCTACAGCGCCGCCCCAGCCAACCACCAGGCGCCACGTCCTCGCGCCCCGCTCCCTCTGCCGCCGCGAAGCCCGCGGGCGTGCCAGGACCCAGATCGGGCCCTGGGAAGCCCACCCGAGCCCGACCACCGACCACGCGCCCCCCCGCTCGTCTCCTCCGCCTCCCGCTCGATCCCATCTGGATCGGGATGACACCCGCGCCGCCGCCCGATCTGCACCGGCACGCCGCCGTTGAGGTTCCCCGTCGCCCCGGATGAGTGTCACCATCGCCCCCCTTCTCCCTTCACCTCGTCTGGCTCTCTTCCTCACCGTCTCTGCCCTGCAGGGTACCGCCACCGTCGCCACTGCCGGAGCTCGCTGGAGTCATGGATGTCGTCGGTTTCGTCCTCCGTTTGTCGCGCCGTCGATCGATCTAAGGAGTCCGACCCTTGATCCGCCCATTCCCCAACCTCCCCGCCGCCTTCGGGCCTCGCCGTCGCCGGAGTGGCACTCCTCCGCCGCCGCCATGTTCCTGCTCGGGACGAGCAGAGGAGCTGCTCGTCCCGCGTGCACCGCACCGAGTGGGCTGGCCTCGCCCCGGCCCAGCCCAGCACCCTGTCCAACCTCCTCCCCGACCTGGGCCAAGCCCATGGTGAGCCACCCTCTAAAACCCGCCCCGGTCGCACTTTAGTTAACCAACGCCCATTTGTTTTTTTCCAGAAAAATGACCAAGTCCCGATATATTTTGACATTATCATGCCATATTCAACGCATCATAACTCCATGCATACTGCTCCGTTTCATGCGTGTAATATGTCAAATTGTTCGCCTCAACGAGTACTTCATTTCATTCCATTGCATCATGTTCATTTGAGCTCATCTTGATGCCTGAATCTTCGTTGCAAGAGTGCTATGTGATGTTAATCTGCTGAAACTGTTATAACATGCTCATTTGTCATTTTTGCCATGATTGATGTGTGCATCCTATGAGGCTGATGTCTACATGTGTTTTGAACTATGACATGCCATCTTTATATAGGTGCTTACCATGTATTTTTGTGATCAATGTGGTGACTAGCACAAGCATGTAAACTAGGCTTCGTGATGTTGCTGATTTTAGTCCCTGTTCTGTTGTTATTTTGATGCCATGTAAACTTGATGCTACAGAGAGATCCATGCATATTTTGAGATACTTCAATAAGGATGTTTTGAACATATGGTTGTTCTCTATCCATTCATGCCCCTGTTTGCAATTATGGAGTGGTCTAGCATGTCATTTTCGTGCTCTACTTTTGCTACAAAATGTTTCCTGGCAGATTGTTTACATGTTATTCAATTTTGCCATGGTTGTTGTAGTTGATCCTTACATGCTATGAGCTTGTTCTTGCCTTGGTTTGTTTCATAAACATGCCTTCTTACTGTTGGTTGCCTTTCCATGCCATGTAATGCTCTATGGTGAGTGGTACAAGATCACCAACATGCCTACTTATTGTTGTTCCTGCCATGTCTAAATCTGTAATATAACTTGCCATGTTTACATGGGTGCCATCATATCTTCTGGTCCTTTTTGGCTCATGGTCAGTAAAGGACATTTGATCTATGCATTTAGTAGTATCATGCCATGCATTTGTTTGCCATGATAAGTTCCTGTAACATGTTGTTTCATAGCTCTGAACATTGCAACCTGATGTTAATTTCAGCAAAATCTGAAACTGATATTATATGCAATCTTGCCATGTGTGTTTGAGCATGTACTAGTGGTTTATGGAGATAGTTCAGTGTTCATGTTTTGTTAAGCTCTACCTGTACATCGTGTCCATGTCTTTTGTTTTCATGTTGAGATGCTGTAGCATGTTGTTTTGATGCTTGCAATATGCCTAGTTGCTGTTTTGGACAGCTAGTCCTTTTAACTTGTATAAAGTGTATGTGTTGAACCGTTGCTCCGTTTTGAGTGCTCTATATGAAACTTGCTTGATTTTGCATATAGTTTCATATTATCATGTTGCATCCATGTTTTGAGGTGTTTGCTTGATGTTTGGGTGCATTTTGCATCTATGCCATGTTTAACTTGTTTTGCTCATATCTTCTAGGCCGTAGCTCCAAATGTAATGAACTTTATATGTAACTTGACTAGAATCTCGTGTAGATCATCTTGGTGCTCTTTAACTTTCTGTTTAACAACTTCAACTTAATGTTTGTTCAGATCTGGACCAATTTCGAAATATGCATATGAGGACTTACCGGAATTGTTATATGTTGTTCCCGGCCTCATTTAAACTTGCCTTGGTGTGTTGTTCTTGTTTGCATCATCTCTTGCCATGCGTAGCTTCATGTAGTCTTGTCATGCATCATGCTTGTTTGTGCATCATGTCTTCTCTATGTGTGGTGTGTTTACCTTGTTGTGTGCTTCTTCTCGGTAGTTCCTGTTTCGTTGCGATCGTGAGGACTCGTTCGTCTATGCTTGGTTCGGCTTCATCCGTTTGTCTTCTTCATGGACTCGTTCTTCTTCCTTGCGGGATTTCAGGCAAGATGACCGCTACCCTGGATCTCAATACTATCATTGCTATGCTAGTTGCTTCGTTCTATCACTATGCTGCATTACCTATCTTTTGCTCATCAAGCCTCCCCAAATTGCCATGAACCTCTAACCTTTGACACCCTTCCTAGCAAATCGTTGCTTGGCTATGTTACCGCTTTGCTCAGCCCCTCTTATAGCGTTGCTAGTTGCAGGTAAAGTTGAAGATTGCTCCATGACGGACAAGATTATGTTGGGATATCACAATATCTCTTATTTAATTAATGCATCTATATATTTGGTAAAGGGTGGAAGACTCGGCCTTATGCCTGGTGTTTTGTTCCACTCTTGCCGCCCTAGTTTCCATCATACCAGTGTTATGTTCCCGGATTTTGCGTTCCTTACGCGGTTGGGTGATTTATGGGACCCCCTTGACAGTTCGCTTTGAATAAAACTCCTCCAGCAAGGCCCAACATTTGTTTTACCATTTGCCTCACCACCACCTATATTTCCCTTGGGAGTAATTAACCCAAGGGTCATCTTTATTACAGCCCCCCCCCCCCCCCCGCCCCCCGGGCCAGTGCTTGTCTAAGTGTTGGTCCGAACTAGAGCCCTTTGCAGCGCCCCCTCAGGGAAACTTGAGGTCTGGTTTTAGTTGTACGGATTGCTCATCCGGTGTTGCCCTGAGAATGAGATATGTGCAGCTCCTATCGGGATTGTCGGCGCATCGGGCGGTGTTGCTAGTCTTGTTTTACCATTATTGAAATGTCTTGTAAATCGGGATTCCGAGTCTGATCGGGTCTTCCTGGCAGAAGGTATATCCTTCGTTGATCGCGAGAGCTTATCATGGGCTAAGTTGGGACACCCCTGCAGGGTATAATCTTTTGAAAGCCGTGCCTGCGTTTATAGGCAGATGGGAATTTGTTAATGTCCGGTTGTAGATAACTTGACACCTAATCCAAACTAAAATGCATCAACCGCGTGTGTAGCCGTGATGGTCTCTTTTCGGTGGAGTCCGGGAAGTGAACACGGTTTTGGGTTATGTTTGACGTAAGTAGGAGTTCAGGATCACTTCTTGATCATTGCTAGTTTCACGACCGTTCCGCTTTCTCTCTTCTCGCTCTTATTTGCGTATGTTAGCCACCATATATGCTTAGTCGCTGCTGCAACCTCACCACTTTACCCCTTCCATTCCCTTTAAGCTTTGCTAGTCTTGATACCAATGGTAATGGGATTGCTGAGTCCTCGTGGCTCACAGATTACTACAACAACAGTTGCAGGTACAATTTATGCGATGATCATGACGCGAGAGCGATGCTTGCTTGCGTTGAGTTCTTCTTCTGCTTCTTCGATCAGGGGATAGGTTCCAGGTCGGCAGCCTGGGCTAGCAGGGTGGATGTCGTTGAGTTTCTGTTTGTGTTTCATCCGTAGTTGGATGATGCTCTAATGTAAGATGTTGTTGTATTCGTGTGGCATTGTATGCCTTTTGTATATATCCCCATCTATTATGTAATGTTGATGTAATGATATCCACCTTGCAAAAGCGTTTCAATATGCGGGTCTATCCTTGGTGGGACCTTTGAGTTCCTTTTGGATAGGGTCGCATATTGGGCGTGACAGTCGTGTACAAAGGGAAGGTTCCGGGGGTGTACAACGAGTGGCATGAGTGTCAGGCGCAAGTGAATGGGTTCACGGGCGCCAGCCATAAAGGCTTCAAAAGCAGACAAGAAGGAGAAGCTAGTTACTTGAGGTTCACGCTAGCGCGAGAGAGGACTCGTAACCGCCACCTCATGTACTGCATAGTTCCGCTCTCACTCATAGTGATAGCACTTCTTGCGTATACCTTTGTTTAGATGGATGACTTTGTTGTAGTTGCAAGTATTCGAGACTTGGATGTATCGCTATTTTCAAGATGATGACAAGATATCACTTTGTGTTGGATGATGATTATGATGAGACTATTTGTATGTACATGCTATGATTACATTTGTGGTCTCGCAGGCATTTGTATGTGTATCATGATGACATTTCTATGTGCTAAAGATTCTTCTATAAAGCCTGTTCAAATACAAAACAAATATGCCAAAAAAACAAAAAAAACTACTTAAATTAGCAGTAGCGAGTGTATAAAAGTTAGTAGCAGCGCCGCGATATCAGTAGCGCGTCAAGGTAAAGCGCGCTAGAGCTACTAGCAGTAGCGAGCTTCCGCTAATAGCGTGCTGCTACACTTGTGTAGCAGTAGCGCCGGTGAGCACGCGCTACTGCTATTTGTTAGCTGTAGCGCCTATCCCCGCGCTACTGATACATCTAAAACCCGCGCTGCTGCTAGCCTTTTCCCTAGTAGTGTAGAGACTGACAGATGACATATCCCTGCGTCTCTTAGTTGGTCTGTCCGACTCAGACCTTATCTCGACTCAGATCCAACTACGTCGAATCTGAACAGACCTTTTCAAGTCCATATTATCCGGTTATCATCCAATGCTCCATGGCTATTGAGACCAAGCCATCGACCGTGTCATATGCTAGTCTAGTCGGCTGCGCGTCCACACAACCCTTTCGACTAGGGACCTTTTAGGATAGTCATCATACAATGCATAGTCCCACAAACAAGTCACGTACTTGCTGATACACATCATTGATAATGTCTAAGGACTATCTTTATTCATAAACACATAGGAAATATCATCATACATGATTGCCTCTAGGGCATATCTCTAACAATGGTCACTTGGGGGCTTCCTGCTCGTATTCGAAGCATAGCTGTGAATATCCTTCTTGATAGGCGCAATGCCAAAATTTATGGTCACTTGGGGGCTTCCTTCTCATATTTGAAGCATAGCTGTGAATATCCCTCTTGGTCGGTGCAATGCCAAAACTTATGGTCACTTGGGGGCTTCCTGCTCGTATTCAAAGTATAGCTGTGAATATCCCTCTTGATCGGCTCAATGCCACAAACCACTTGGGGGCTTCCTGCTCATTGAGCATAACTGTGAAATAACCCTTTTGGTCCAGCTCATACACCATGATCACAAACCACTTGGGGGCTTCCTGCTCATTGAGCATAGCTGTTAAATAACCCTTTTTGGTCTGTCTCATACGCCATGATTACAAAGCACGTGGGGGCTTCCTGTTCAAACATAGGTGTATTTACCAAAGAGAACATAGCGTTACTACCCTCGTGAGCTGGCTTTGGATGTTAAGTTGCCAATATATGATGATATTAAATACTTGGAAGCATTATGCTCTAATTTTGGGATATTACCCCTTGTTGCATCCGGTGTTATAAGCCGATAGTATGAATATATTGAACAGGGTGGTGTGCTTCTGTTTATGGGCTATTGCCTTTACTACATGATTTATGATAAGTCAGCAGTATGAACTAATTTCATAGGCCATGTAGCCTTGATTATATGACTCATCATTGAGCATCTTTTGGTTTGATAACCCGCCATGATGGCAGATTTTAAGTCGCCAGGATATTTTGCCTTGAGCAATCAAAATGAGGATATTTCATAACTCCAGGTTGATACTGGCCCCGGATTATAATTATCAAGCATCGCCATGCTATTAATCTACAGGTATGTCTTTCAATAATGGTATGAATATTTTGGGTTTGGTAAACCGCCCTGGCTATGGACGTTAAGTCGCCGATATACTTTGATTGTGCAACTGGAATTATGCGCTATAAAATCTTTGGATTGCACCCTGACTCTGGACATTAAGTCGCCAGCCTATTTTGGATTGCGCTATTGAAATCATGCATCTATAAATCATTGGATTGTTATCTTCACTACATATGGCGACATAAGCCGGCAGTATAAATCATTCCTACAGGTATGCATTCCTGGTTATATGAATATGCAAGGTTTGATAACCCACCTTGGCTTTTGACTTTAAGTCGCCACTGTGTTTAGGCTTGAATGGCCTTAATGCTAATCTTTTCCATAATTTCATAAAGCTATATTATGTTTGGGTTGTTACCTGCCCTGGATTTTGACGTTAAGTCGCCAGGGCATATTTGTTTAAACTCTTGCGCATGATTTGCAGACATATGACTTACATAAATGATTCAGTTCAAGCCCATCATCAAAAATTGAAATTGGTGTTTCAAAAGGGTTATCAATTATTGATTTTCACAAAGGCTATAAATCGTCGGGTTACAAAAATCCCAGATTACAATGGATGCGCATTAAGTCGCCATCGGCCAAGAGCTGCTGAGTATTTAACTCCAGATTTACTTGCCAACCGATAAGTCGCTTCAGCACAATGGTTATTATTTCTTTATCAATGGATATGATTTATTCTGCAATGGAAGGAATAGTCCCGAGTCCCTGCAGGCTTACGACCCAACACTTGGGGGCTACATATTCAAGTTGAGATTACATCAAATATGCAAGGCCCATGTTAGTGCCAGCATGCACATTGGCACTTGGGGGCTAATGCAAAGTCATTTTTACTTGCCTTATTGAAGACCCGACTCATCACATCATAATGAGCCGGCCCTTGGGGGCTACCAATTGCTCCTGTTAAAATTTCAAAGTACACAAGCCTTAATCTATTATATTAAAGGATATATTACTCAGTTGGTAGAGCACAAGGATCTTAACCTTATGGACGTAGGTTCGAGCCCCATGGTGGGGGTGACATCGTATGATGTTATTGCCAATGAAGTATATATAAAGTCCCAGCTCAGTATTGTCTCGCTGAGCCGGCCCTTGGGGGCTACATGTTGCTGTTCAAGTCTACATGATCATATCTACAGAGTCCCTGCTCATTATTGCATAATGACCCGACCCTTGGGGGCTACACTGGTTGGAGGTTTTATGAGCATAAAGTAATTACAAGTCCTAGGTTGCTGCAAGCATGACAACCCCGGCACTTGGGGGCTACATATGTGGAATATTCAGTTTTGAGTAGTGACTGAGATGAGCAACTTGGATTTCTTCAAGGTTGCAACATTTATTGAAGCAAGTCTTAAGCTGTTACTACACTCCCGTCTTAAGACTTGGGGGCTATAGGTGATATGAATATAATTGAGGAACATCTTCAAGATCTCAGTTCTTTGAAACAAACCAGTTTTGGCAATCATAAATCAGCAAGGTCTACATCTTTAAGCCGGCTAAATATCAGTTGAATATTTGAAGACCAATATTTTTGTAAAGTCAGAGTATTGAAGGTCGACTCAAATGGATTATTCTTTATAATATTTTTTCTGCAAGAAACCAATGTCAGCAAGTTGATTATGAAGCTGGCCTATTGACCCAGATTTTTCAGAAGAAGTGCCTGGATTTTTTGCATTGGAAAAGTTTGAACATATCTGTTAAAGGTGATTTGCTATGAGATCATGGACATGCATCCAGGAGGAAATGACAAGGACTTAAGGATGATCAGGTGCCGGCTCAGGAGAACTTTTAAACCGAAGCACAACCTATCAAATTTGTTCTTGTGTTTGTTGTGCAGGATCAGTTTAACATGGATAAATCCAAATTAAACTGGGGGCTAATGTCGGGGATATACCCCGCGGTGTAACCCACCGGATGTATGACCCGGCTGAAGCTTGGCGACTCACTGGTGACCCGCTCGGACCTGGTGGTTTACGACTCATTGGAGACCCCGCGGGCGGGTCAGTTGGACGACAAGGCCCAAGGCCCAGTAGGCCAGTTCATGTGATGGTGGGATGGCTTAATAGGAAAGGCGTGAGGAATATCTCCCTTACAAGGAATCAAGACCTGGACTTGTATCTGGCTTGTAGTAGAAGATAGTCTAGTCCTAATCCTATTTGGACTCCACATGTAACCCGCCCCTCTAACTTATATAAGGAGGGGTAGCACCCCAAGAGGGGGAGAAGTAATCTCTAAGGCTAGACACGGTTAGCCGGTTTATGCGGCGACACCCTCATGAGCATAATGAGACCTAGCCACAAACAACATGTAGGGCTATTAGTGGATCATGTTTCCCGGGGCCCAAAGTTGTCTAAATCCTTGTCTTGTGTGTTGATCCGCCTCGCGTCTCTCATCCCGATCAACCCCTCTCAAGCTACCACATAGATGTGTTGGCCTCACGAACAAGTCCTCACACTAGGACATCTGCCGTGACAAATCCATGACAGAACCCGTGCGCACGGGCTACTGCATCAGGTCGCTGGAGACCCCGTGCAAACGGGCTCCACTTGCCCCGTGCCGAAGAGGGGTCAAAACCGGCGGATCTCAGCTAGTGGGGCCCAAGCTGTGCGTCTAGGGATCGATGGTAATAGGAAGCCAGGGGACACAATGTTTACCTAGGTTCGGGCCCTCTTAGTGGAGGTAAAACCCTACTCCTGCTTGATTATATTCGACGAGTATGAAGATTACAAGAGTTGATCTACCTCGAGATCGTGATGGCTAACCCTAGATATCTAGCCTATGAAGATTTCGATGATGATGATAAGTCGTCCTCTACAGACTAACCCCTCCAGTTTATATACACACGGGAGGGGGTCTAGGGTTTGTACAAGGTCGGTTTACTAGGGAAGGAAACCTCCGTACTCTATTCTTGTTGTCCACGTGTAGTGACGTCCCATCCGGACACGGTTGATGCTCTTCAGCCAGATCCTGTACGACCCATGCAACGCAGGACATACTCCTGGGCTAGACACTTGAGGACCCCCGATTCCAGGACTCCCTCAGTAGCCCCCGAACTTGCCTTCAATGTCGATGTAGTATGCAGACACAAGTCTTAGGCCTTGCAAGGCGGGTTCTCCATTAAACTTCAGATTGATGATAGTTTGGTATAGGTTTCCGCGCCCAGTCTTTTTGATTCCTCCCTGCCGCCGCCTCAATTTCCACGCGTCCGAGTGAATGCGAACGGTCCGTTATCAGGCACAAGCCGCGCCTATAAAGCGAGGCGAGATCTTCAAACTGCCATCCCGCATCACACCAAAAGCAACAGAGCAAACCACGAAAACAGGCCATGGCAAGTGCCCTTGATTCCTCCTCACATCCTCATGGCCCTCAAGAGGGGGACTGGCAGAGTTGCTCTGTATCTCACCTCTAGCTCAGTCTACTCCAAACGCAAGGATATCTCCCTCCCCCAGATTTAGTCTCCGTACGGGCGGGGTTAACCACTATAGGTGCCGATGCATCGGCAGAGAATTTCCCCAATCTCAGCCAAGGGGAGAGGGTGTGCTTCACCTCATTCCTTTTGAGGGGCGTGGGATTCCTAATCCACCCCTTCCTTAGGGGTCTACCGGAACACTACGGGATCCAGTTGCACAACCTCACGCCAGGTTCTATTTTCATATCTTCGGCTTCATCACCCTTTGCGAATTGTTTTTGGGTTGCGGGGCTCACTTTGAACTATGGATAAAGTTATTCTGCCTCGTCCCCTGCCATGAGGGCGGCGGCTCTATTTTTTAAGTGGGCGGCGCCGAAGTATGGCGTATAGCCGGATCCGGCTACCCAGTCGGGACTCCAAAGAAAGGATCTGCCGAATGGTCTTCGGAATGGTTCTATATCAATGATGTACCCCTTTCGGACCCTGTTCGACATGGGCTGCCAGAATTCTCCAGCGCCCCCTTGAAGATTCTATATAACTGGCGGTGAACTTGGTAAACAAGATCAAGATACTGATCCATTCCAGACTCTCCATAGTGGAAGTTATGGCTATTGAAATACAGAGATGCATCCAGCCACTTCAATCTAGGGTAACTCCCTTATGGAACTATAACGGGGAGGATGACGCATACCTCTACAGGCGAAAGGGTCTGGATGGCCAAGCCGCATTGGCGACAGCTCAGGCCGACCTCTATAAAGGAGGAGAAGAAGACCTCCTTCGTCTAAATTGCCGAGAAGCCTACTCCATGTACTCCCATCAAATGGGTAAGTTTTCTAATCGCTCAATGCTTTTTTACCCATAGAGATGCATTAATCGGGTACCCTAGCTATTTTTTTTGAATAGTCATGGAGGCAAATTGTCGAGAACATTAACTGCCCTACCCCCTAGCCAGAGGATCATGATCGCAATGAAGACCCCGGATTCCATGAGGATCGGGGCATGTTTGTAGAATTCGAAGATGAGTATACTATTAGGTGAGCCTTGACGGCTCGGATGTGGCCATTATGGATAACTACCCCGACCTCTATCCCTTCATGAAGGTAAGTGTTTGGAAACTATATTCTCAGGGAAGATGGATACTTCCACTCGTCTATTTATCTTCTGCATTGGACCATGCTTCGCAGGATCGGTGTTCAGCGAGCCGTACTCAGGGGCGAGCGACCAAGAAAAGGTCAACATCTTCACGGAAGAGTCGTGCAAAGTGAAAGGAGGTCGGCAGCACCACTGAACCTGCTCCACCATCGAAAAGGTATAATCTTCTTTTTTAATATTCGATCATGAAGCCGGACCGTCATTCAAATCCTCCTTCTATCATCGCAGGAGGGGTATATGGCGAACCGTGGGTAAGATCCCAGCCAGCCGAGCTGCGGCTAACCCGGTGCCGGAGATACCAATCGGGACGGGGGCACATGATGATGCGGCATAGACTCGTTCGTCTCATGGAGAGCAGGATGAGATGTCCGTGACCAACTCCGAAGTCGAGAGTGCGGTGAACCATCGTCACTTAAAAGAAGCCTTGCGCGCCCTTCCTTAACGGAGCTAGAGTTTAACGCCCTAAGCACTGTAGGTGCATATATCCGAGTTGTCCGGGACGGACTCACCGGGGTTGCTCGCCTGTTATCAAAGGATATGCAGGTACAAATCTTCATGAACTTAATGGATAGATAGTAGTAGCCCCCGAGACTTAAAATGGGTGGATAAAACCGATTTAAGGATCGTTTGAGGACCATAGGTTCTCAAGGAGAAGAACAGTGCATTGACCCAGGAGCTTGAGACAAGCCGGATGCAGCTAAATGTCGTTGTCTCCGAGCTCGAAGAAATAAAGAGTGCCCCAATGTATTATGGCAACGATAAAAAACTAGAAGAAGAAGTGAAGAAACATGCAGAAGAGATAAAGAGCTTGAAGTCTCAACTCTTAGAGGCACAACA
Organism: Triticum aestivum; assembly: GCF_018294505.1. Lineage (NCBI taxonomy): Eukaryota > Viridiplantae > Streptophyta > Magnoliopsida > Poales > Poaceae > Triticum > Triticum aestivum. Next base: position 471,792,101 of record NC_057801.1, read on the forward strand.
AGAAAACTAGAAACTAAAGGGCGGCATATTCGGTATCTTGTGAACTGTCTGGATTATTCATTAGGTCATATAATGCAGAATATGATAGTTTGGTTGATACAGGTATGTTGACCGGCCGCCCCGAGGAGGAAATGCCTGTTCTACAGAGCGACATTCTGATGGAGCTGGCAAAGCTGCATGAGCATTCTTGGAAGGCTATGAAGAATATGGCCAAAGCCTTATGGCCTTCCGACGTCCCTCCAGAAAGTATGGAGGGGTTGGCTGATCTATTCAAGTGTGCCCGGCGTCGGTTCGAGCTGTGGAAGACATCCACATGCCGTGAAGGCGCTCGAGATTTATGGGCCATGGTGAAGACCACTCTTGAAAGTAGTGTCGAAGTTTGCGGGATGCCATGAAGACTGTGTAGGCTATCTTCTAATAGTGCGGGTATCGGGATTTGCATGGTGTTAGTGTCAAAACTGACGGATCTCGGGTAGGGGGTCCCGAACTATGCGTCTAGGCGGATGGTAACAGGAGACAAGGGACACAATGTTTTTACCCAGGTTCGGGCCTACTCCTACTTGATTAATATTGATGATATGGGTAGTACAAGAGTAGATCTACCACGAGATCAGAGAGGCTAAACCCTAGAAGCTAGCCTATGGTATGATTGTTGTTCGTCCTACGGACTAAAACCCTCTGGTTTATATAGACACCGGAGAGGGTTAGGGTTACACAGAGTCGGTTACAATGGGAGGAGATCTACATATCCGTATCGCCAAGCTTGCCTTCCACGCCAAGGAATGTCCCATCCGGACACGGGACGAAGTCTTCAATCTTGTATCTTCATAGTCTAGGAGTCTGGCCAAAGGTCGTAGTCCGGCCATCCGGACACCCCCTAATCCGGGACTCCCTCAGTAGCCCCCGAACCAGGCTTCAATGACGACGAGTCCGGTACGCAAATTGTCTTCGGTATTGCAAGGCGGGTTCCTCCTCCGAATACTACATAGAAGATTTTGAACACAAGGATAGTGTCCGGCTCTGCAAAATAAGCTCCACATACCACCATAGAGAGAATAATATTTGTACAAATCTAATCTGCCGATGTATTCCGCAGCGTGACATCACGCCACGGCCAAACCTTTATTCGAATCGTTTTACTGTCCCACCTCAGCACGTTTAGCGAGGCAGTTTCCTTGGAACGTCTTGTCAAAGTAGAGATCATGTCCCCTTATTCCGGGATTCTCATCAATACGGGCGTGGGTAACCCAACTGCGCCATTAATCATGGCGCTTGGAAGATAAGCGAGTTTTACTAGGCTGGTGGGGGTACATAGTTTCGTCCGCCCATATAAGGGGATAAGGATCCACCCTTTCCATCTACGCCTTCTTCCTCCTTTGCTTATCCATCTCCGCGCACTCGAGCTCCAGCGCCCAAGTCCGTACTTCCCACCTCAACCTTCTCCATCCATGTCCGGAGCGGGAGGCAGGTGGATGGCCTCCTCCGGTACGGAGGGGCACATCAAAAAGTTGAGGAAGGCCGGATACTTGTCCAACGACATTGCGCACCGGCTTCCAGACAAGGGGCAGCTCATTTCCACCCCCAGGCCCCATGAGAGGGTGGTGTTCCTCACCCATTTCCTCCGCGGACTAGGCTTCCCACTCCACCCATTTATCCCGGGGCTCATGTTCTACTATGGCCTGGATTTCCACGATCTGTCCCCAAACTTCATCCTCAACATCGTGGCATTTATCGTCGTGTGCGAGGTCTTCCTCTGCATCAATCCCCACTTCGGCTTATGGCTGAAGATCTTCAATGTCAAGCCGAAGGTAGTGGGCATCCAGCAGGCGGAGTGCGGAGGCGCCATGGTGGGCAAGATGGCCAATGTCACATGGCTCGAGGGCTACTTCATGGAAACCATCAATGGGTGGCAATCGGAGTGGTTCTACATCACTGAGCCGCATGACCCTGAATGGGCAACGGCCCCCGAATTCCGATCTGGCCCCCCACACGGCTCACCTCCTGGAAAGAGACAGGCCTGTCGTGGGGTAATTCGACAGAGCTGACCGGACTCCAAACATGCATTAAAGACCTGATTGACAAGAAGGTTAAACTTGTCACCGTAGTCCAGGTCATGTTCTTCCGCTGGATCCTCCCGTGTCAATGACGGGCTTTTAACTTGTGGGAATTCGAACCGGCCCAGCACCAAACTTTGTCCAGGCTCTTTGACAGAATGCACGAAGATGCCTGGAAGGTGCTTTTCAAGAGCTCCGAGGTTCATCCTCCCATTACCGAGGATCGCGGATTCTGCACGAAGCGCCAAGCTAGCGCAGTAAGCTTAGTTTACCCATTACAGGGTACTTGTTTTTCATAGTTTGACTCTATGCGGGATCTAAGCTCCCATTCCTTTAATAGGACTGTCAGAAGAAGTCCGAAAAGATCAACTGTTCGGCTCCTTTGCCCGAAGGCCCAGCAGATGCCCGCTTGGCAAAGCTGCTGGTCCCGGCATCTCACATGGTGCCCAAGAAGAAGGCCAAGAAGAAGGCCACGGGAACTCGAAAGAGTTCCCGGCGACTGGTAGTGTCGGATTCTTCGTCCGATGACTCCAAAGTGCACTCCTCCCACGAAGGCGAGGAGGAGGAAAAAGAGGCCTCTCCCCCTCCAACGGGGGGAGGAAAGAAAAGGAAGGCCACCCCAACTAGGGGGGCCGGAGGGTCCAAGAAGGGAAAAACCCTTCTCCCGGACTATTCCACCAACGCCGACGACGACAAAGAGGAGTGGCCATCCAGGGCCAAGCCCCTGGAAAAATCTTAAGTATATAGATACCAGAATAACTCATGGTGTTCCCTTACTGCATAGTACCTTCTAACGCGGAACATAATCATGCAGTCCGCCCAAGGCCCAGCTCGACGCTTCGTCGAGCGGATCCCTGGATTCGTCGGATGTGAATAGTCTTTCACTCCTGAGTGTTACCTCCCCACGCCCCACGGACAACGCCGGGGTGGAGTCCCAAAAGGGGACGAGCCAGGAGGGGGTAGCCCCGGAGGCGCCGCAAGGTGACCTTCCGGATTCCAGGCGCAAAGGGGATAAAACCCCAAAGGGCTCTAAGTCCGGCCCTGGGCCAGACGCCGCACCGGAACCTTTAGTGGTTCCGGAGTCTGGCAGGCGGCCCCTTCGTAAGAAGGGCAAGCCTACGACGCCGGGGACCTCTGTCCAACTGGAGGCACCGGATAATTTGCTGGAGGTGCTCAACGGTGCCTCCATCGACGAGGAGCATCGCACTATTATGAGTGCGGTGATCCAGAAGGTTCAGTCTGCCAAGAGTGGGCTGACAGAAGCCTGTGCCAGTCTTTTCACAGGCTTCGAGGTATGTAATTAATATATGTAAAAATATTATCGCATAGATAGTAGCCCTTGATGCTCAGTTTGGTGTTCGGAAAGAAAAGCCGGACTAAGGATCTAAAAAGTTATACGCAGGAGTCTAACATAAGTGTGTCAATATGGGAATGCAGGCTGCGCTGCTGACCTCTGCCGCACTAACTGTGGAGGTCGATGTATTGAAGCAGAGCCGCGAGCGGTACGAGAACGAGCTCGACCTTGCCAAGAAGCAGCTCGAGGACAAAGAAGGTCAGTAGTACCTTATGTAAGTATATAAAAATACCTGGTTGCATAGTGACAGGACCAACGTGGGTGTTATAGGGGCCACAACCGAGGTGGCGACCCTGAAGGAAGCACTATCCAAGGCCAAGGACAATGCGGCCATGGAGCGCACCGAGCGAGAAAAGCAAGAGGCGCGGGCGGAGGAGGTGCGGCAAGAGCTCCATGCTCTTGTGAAGAAACACGAGAGATTGGATCTTGACTCAAAGACTCGAGAGTCCGAGCTTGCCTCGGCCCTTGAGAGCGCCAAATCCACCAAGGCCGAAGCCCAAAAAGCCCTCCAGGAAATTGAGGCGATGAAGAAGATAGCGGCGGGTAAGGCATTCTTTATGCAAAGCAAGCACGTGAAAGTGAGTTACTTGTTACTTACGTGAATCCGGAGCTCTCCAGGAGCATTCGCAGATCTGCCCTGCAGTGTGTCTGATGCTGCCGCATTCTACCGAGCCGAGGAAGGGAGCTCGACGGAGAAGGTGTTCTGGTCCTAGTACGCTGAGGCCGGACACCTGGTGCCCTTGAGCGACCAGCTGAAACAACTGTTCGAGCTCCATAAGGTAGCCGAACAGGCCATGAAGGGCCTTATAGTCTGGCTATGGCCTGGCAAGGTCGTGACCGGGAGCTACTTTGGGCTGGTGAGGCGGCTGGTGGATGCCTGTCCACGGCTTTAAGTCATCAAGCGCTCCGTATGCATTGAAGGCGCCCGTAGGGCCCTTGCTCGTGCTAAGGTACACTAGGGCAAGCTGGATGCTGAGAAGCTCATGACAGATGGGCCATCGGAGGGGAAGGAGCATCGCAGGCCCGAGATGTATTATGAGGGCATCCTGAAGGGTGCCCGCCTTGTGGCGAGCGAATGTTCCAAGGATTTAATTTTTGAGTAAACTCGCTCGTGTTTATCCTGTGCGCTGAAAACTTGTTCATATGCGCTAAGCAACACTTTTTGAATTTAAAATATTACCTTCTGTGCGGCCATTTATTAAATCTGAGAGATGCGAGTCGTCGGCTTCTGCCCCCATGCCACGAGTGCTGGGGTGTTCGGGATAAATCTGAGCGCTCTTGTTCCCATTCTTGGGTCCTTCGAGGGAGGCGCTCAACACAATGAACAAGGCAATCAGACTATAATGCTTTATTGCTCTCACTTAGCCATAGAATTCTATAATTTTAAATTTTGGCGAAGCCCCTAGTATTCGGAAGACCGAGTTCGGGGCGCTATCCACGCCTAGGCCGGACAAAGCCAGCTCCTCGCTCTAAGCGGCATAAGTCTTTAGGGACTCGAAAACCTCTCGCACAGCGACCAGCTCTCGCCTTATCATGACGGTCAGTTTTAGCTTTCTCTACTGAGGTGCTTAACCCAGCTCAACTGGGGCACAATCGCAGTAGTTCTCCCAGTGCTACCTTAGTCGATATAACGGAACGTAAGGTACCAAAACATGGGACCCGTGCAAACCCAACTATTGACCCAAGACATGATTCGGAGCTGATGCATATAATGCTATAAGTTCGGGGTGCCGCACTCGTGACAGTGTTCGGACTTCTCACACCATATTCTAGGGGTACTTAAGCCCCTGGTGTATTGGCCGTACCAAAGTGTACGGTTGCATGATGTCGTAACTGAACATACTTACATAAAAAATGAATGCAATAATAGACAAGAGCTATGTATTGTTTATTAAAAGGCTGCTGTGAAAGCAGAACGATACAAATAGTGTGATAAGCAAGAGATGGAACTATTTGATATGTCCCCCTCCAGGGGCAAGTTGCGGGACTTTATGTAAGAAAGGTATTTAGCTCATTAAAGAGACCACCTGGATATTCGACGTAGCTTGCTGCCTCCCTGGATGTTGCATCGTGTGTTCGGAAATTGTACTGCCGGACAGGCCTTCCGGAGAATGGAGTCCTGAAAGTAAGAAAAAAGAAATGACAAAATCTGGAGCCCCTAGTGCGGTTGAGCCGCATGTTGGGCGTGCCGTGGTTGTGCCCCTCCCCTTATGCCCATGGTACTTCCAGAGTGTAATTATGTACGCGTAACACTGGTTGCACAATGTCCCGAGGGCTGGGGTTGGGGCCGCACTGCTACGCTTGCTCAGAACGTGCCAGGCGGTCTTTTTGTAGGTTACTCCGGGCGCGCTTGACGGTGTCCGGACGTTTAATAGACGGACTGGAGAATTGCCTTGAGAGGCTACTTTGTACTTCCGCAGCTAGGGCCGCCGTATGCTCCTCCGTTCGGAGAGAGCGTTCAGTGTTTCCGTTGACCGTAATGAATCCTCGAGGGCCTGGCATCTTGAGCTTGAGGTATGCGTAGTGCGGCACCGCATTGAACTTTGCAAATGCGGTTCATCCGAGCAGGGCGTGACAGCCACTGCGGAACGGGACTATGTCGAAGATTAACTCCTCGCTTAGGAAATTATCCGGGGATCCGAAGACCACTTCCAGTGTAACTGAGCCTGTATAGTTGGCGTCTACACCTGGTATGACGCCTTCAAAGGTCGTCTTTGTGAGTTTAATCCTTGAGGTATCTATGCCCATTTTTTGCACTGTATCTTGATAAAAGTAGGTTCAGGCTGCTGCCGCCGTCCATAAGGACTCTAGTGAAGTGAAATCCGTCAATGATTGGGTCTAGAACCAATGCGGCGAATCCGTCGTGGTGGATGCTAGTAGGGTGGTCCCTTCGATCGAAAGTGATCGGGCAAGAGGACCATGGGTTGAACTTTGGGGCGACTGGCTCCAACACATATACGTCCCTGAGTGCATGCTTCTGTTCCCTTTTAGGGATGTGGGTTGCGTATATCATGTTCACCATCCGCACTTGTGGGGAAAAGCCCTTTTGTCCCCTATTGTTCGGCGGCCGGGGCTCCTCCTCATCATCGCTATGCAGCCCCTTGTCTCTGTTTTCGGCACTTAACTTGCCTGCCTGCTTGAACACCCAACAATCCCTGTTGGTGTGATTGGCTGGTTTTTCGGGGGTGCTGTGTATCTGGCACAAGCGATCGAGTATTTGGTCCAAATTGGACGGGCCCGGAGTACTTCTTTTGAATGGCTTTTTCCGCTGACCGGGTTTAGAGCCTCGGAATCCGGCATTAACTGTCGTATCCTCTGCATTGTCGCCGTCAATGCGGCGCTTGTGTTTATTGCTACGCGGTCTGCCATTGTTGTCCTTGCTATACGAATTACCAGGGCTCTTGGTCATGTTATTACTACGAGCTAGCCAGTTGTCTTCTCCCGCGCAAAAGCAGGTCATGAGTGTTGTGAGGGATGCCATGGATTTCGGCTTTTCCTGTCCTAGGTGCCGGGCAAGCCATTCGTCACGGATGTTATGTTTGAAGGCTGCGAGGGCCTCCATGTTCGGACCATCGACTATTTGATTTTTCTTGGTTAGGAACCGTGTCCAGAATTGTCTGGCCGATTCGTCTGGCTACTGAATGATGTGGCTTAGGTCATCGGCGTCTGGTGGTCGCACATAGGTGCCCTGGAAATTGTTGAGGAATGCGGCTTCCAGGTCCTCCCAATGACCAATTGACTCTACTGGCAAGCTGTTAAGACAATGCCGAGCTGGTCCTTTAAGCTTGAGTGGGAGGTATTTGATAGCGTGTAGTTCATCACCGCGGGCCATGTGGATATGAAGAAGATAGTCCTCGATCCATACCGCAGGATCTGTTGTGCCATCGTATGATTCGATGTTTACGGGTTTAAAACCCTCGGGGATTTAATGATCCATTACTTCATCTGTGAAGCATAGTGGGTGTGCGGCGCCTCTGTACTGGGCTATATCACGGCGTAGCTCAAATGACCTTTGTCTGCTGTGTTCGGCCTGGCCGTATTTGCCATATACGACATGACGGTTATCGTTACGTGTCGTGGGGCACCCACGCGATCCGTAGATTGATCTTGTTTGCCTTGCCTTGTCCTCCAATATGTCTCGCAGGTCCGGCGCATGTCCCCGTGCCTTGGTATAGCGGCGCCGGAGTGCGGCTTGAATTGATGTCCGAGAGGATTCTCTGTCGCGGCCACGAGGTGGCCGGTCGGCCGCGTCATGCACTAGTGATGTAGGTTTAGGTGCTTCCTCCTCTAATCAGGGTAGCAGTCTGCTTTGGGTAGCTCTTGGAGGGGCGTTCGAGTTCGTATTCCTCGGCCGCCAGGACTTCAGTCCATCTGTCGGCTAGCAAGTCTTGGTCAGCTCTAAGCTTCTGCTGTTTTTTCTTGAGGCTGCTCGCCGTGGCCATAAGCCTGCGTTTGAAATGCTCTTGGTTGACGGGATCCTCAGGCACAACAAATTCGTCGTCGTCGAGGCTTGCCTCGTCTTCGAAGGGAGGCATGTAATTATCGTCCTCTACCTCTCTCTGCCGCTCTCTCATGAGGGCTGGTCTCTCCATCCTCCTGTGCTGAATCTCGCTGGAGGGGGTTGTCTTCGGCACTGTCCGGGGTGTTATTATTTCCCGTGCCGGAATCACCGTTTTTGCTTCGGCGGGATTTAGAGCGGCGCCGCTGACGCCGGCGCTTAGGCTGCTTCTTGGAGGGGTCATCCTCCGTTGTTCCATCGCCATTCCCTTCTTCTGGCGTATCCACCATGTATATGTCGTATGACGAGGTGGCCTTCGAGTGCCCTAGAGGCACTGGGTCTTGGTCGTCTCCTGCATCGGTGTCCATACCGTCGATGTCTTCGGAGTCGAAGTCGAGCATGTCGGTTAAATCATCGACAGTGGCTACGAAGTGGGTTGTGGGTGGGCTTTGAATTTCTTCGTCGTCCGCATCCCAACCTTGCTGACCATAATCCGGCTAGGGCTCTCCTGATAAAGAGAGAGACTTTAGTGAATTTAGAATGTCGCCAAAGGGCGAGTGCTGAAAGATGTCCGTGGCGGCGAACTCCATGATCGGCGCCCAATCGGGTTCGATTGGCAGGGGCGCGGAAGGTTCGGAGTCCGGAAAGGAGTCCGGCACGTTAGAGTCACGAGCTTCGGAAAGGACAAGGCTGGTGTTTGGCTCGATCGCCGTAGAGATTGCAGACCCCAAGGCGGCGTCCAGCCACCCGTCCTCAATTGGCGCAGTCGGCTCTGAACTAAGGGTCGGAGCGGACATTGGGGCGGCCTCCTGGGCACTGTTCGGCGGCAGAGCTAGATCGTGCCCATCGCGACAGTGCGGCGCGCTCGGCTGTGGGTCAAACCCGTCGAAGATCAAGTCTCCATGGATGTCAGCCGTGTAGTTCAAACTTCCAAATCTGACCTAATGGCCAGGGGCGTAGCTTTCGATCTGCTCCAGATGGCCAAGCGAATTGGCCCGTAGTGCAAAGCCGCCGAATACGAAGATCTGTCCGGGGAGAAAAGTCTCACCCTGGACCGTGTCCTTGTTGATGATTGGAGGAGCCATCTGTCCTAAAGATGACGACACAGAGGAACTCTCAATGAAAGCACCAATGTCGGTGTCAAATTCGGCGGATCTCAGGTAGGGGGTCCCGAACTATGTGTCTAGGCGGATGGTAACAAGAGACAAGGGACACGATGTTTTTACCCAGGTTCGGTGTAACACCCACGATGCGGCTATATCTCCCACGTGTCGAAGCACGACTTAGAGGCATAACCGCATGGTGGTTTTGTCGCAAGAAGGGTCATCTTCACACAATCCCATGTAATGAACAAGAATAGGATAAGAGAGTTGGCTTACAATCGGCACTTCACACAATACATAATTAAGATCATACATCATTCAAAATACACTCATAGACCGGCTACGGTCAAATCCAAATGAAAAGAAGATAACCCCAAATGCTAGATCCCCGATCGTCCCGACTGGGCTCCTCTACTGATCATCTGGAAACGAAACATAGTAACGGCCAAGGTCCTCGTCAAACTCCCACTTGAGCTCGGTTGCGCCAACTGCGCTCGTATCCTCGGCACCTGCATCTGTTTTGGTAGAATCTGTGAGTCACGAGGACTCAGCAATCTCACACCCGCGAGATCAAGACTATTTAAGCTCATAGGTAGGAAAAGGGGTAATATGGTGGAGCTGCAGCAAGCACTAAGCATATATGGTGGCTAACATACGCAAGTGAGAGCGAGAAGAGAAGCAACGCATCGGTCGAGAAGCTAGAAGTGATCAAGAAGTGATCCTGAAACTACTTACGTCAAGCATAACTCAAACCGTGTTCACTCCCCGGACTCCGCCAAGAAGAGACCGTCACGGCTACACACGCCGTTGATGCATTTTAATGAAGTCAAGTGTCAAGTTATCTACAACCGGACATTAACAAATTCCCATCTGCCTCATAACCGCGGGCACGGCTTTCGAAAGATAATATACCCTGCAGGGGTGTCCCAACTTAGCCCATCATAAGCTCTCACGGTTAACGAAGGATATACCTTCTCCCTGGAAAACTCGATCAGTCTCGGAATCCCGGTTCGCAAGACATCTCGACAATGGTAAAACAAGACCAGCAAGACCACCCGACTGTGCCGACAAATCCCGATAGGAGGTGCACATATATCGTTCTCAGGGCACAACGGATGAGCAATCCGTACAACTAAAACCAGACCTCAAGTTTCCTTGAGGGGGCGCTGCAAAGGGCTCTAGTTTGGACCAACACTCAGAGGAGCACTGGCCCCGGGGGGTAAATAAAGATGACCCTCGGGCTCGCGAAAACCCAAGGGAAAAAGGCTTAGGTGGCAAATGGTAAAACCAAGTTTGGGCCTTGCTGTAGGAGTTTTATTCAAAGCGAACTGTCAAGGGGGTCCCATAAATCACCCAACCGTGTAAGGAACGCAAAATCAAGGAACATAACACCGGTATGACGGAAACTAGGGCGGCAAGAGTGGAACAAGACACCAGGCATAAGGCCGAGCCTTCCACCCTTTACCAAGTATATAAGGTTCATTAATTAAACAGGAGATATTGTGATATCCCAAAAAATATCCATGTTCCGACCAGGAACAAACTTCATCTTCACCTGCAACTAACAACGCTATAAGAGGGGCTGAGCAAAAGCGGTGACATAGCCAAACAACGGTTTGCTAGGACATGATGGTTAGAGGTTTGACATGGCAATAGGGAGGCATGATAAACAGTGGCAGGTAGAGCTAACATAGCGAAAGAGCGATCAACTAGCAAAGCAAAGATAGAAGTGATATCGAAGGTATGGTCATCTTGCCTGCAAGGTTCTCAGAGTTGTCGAAGGCTTGATCCTCGTTAGCGTACTCAACAGGTTCCTCGTGCACATACTCGTCTACCGGCTCTACCCAAAGCAAGAACACAAGCAAAGGAACCACAATAAATCACGGTGCAATGCACAAGCAACATGATGCAATACATGTCATGATATGCGAGATGTGATATGCAATGCATATGCGTGCTCCGGGAGGAAAAAGGCTGAACAAGGCATCAACTTGGCAAACCAAGTATGCCGCTGGAAAGATGAGATGATTTCGGTTGAAATCGGTATGAAGATCACCGGAAACGGATGCACGGTTTGCAAATGGCAAGCACAACAAGAATGACACAAATCTGCGATTAACAGCACGATGCTACTTAGCATGCAACAAGAAACTATGCTACAGCACCCCAACATACAAACAAAGCATATGGCAGTGATCTACAGGACATGCTTGACAAAAGAGGAACACTGAGCTACGGCTAAATCACACCATAACAAGTTCAAACAAGCATGGCAAAAGAGCAAAAATTATCAGGTAGGACATGGCATAAATAGCATCAGGAAGCAATGTTTAGGGCAAGCAAACATCATGCTATAGGAACATATCATAGAAACTTAAGGCATGGCATGATAATACTGAATGCCTAGAACAAAAGTCCCTTACTGACCATGAGCCAAAAATGACCAGACGATATGATGGCACCCATGCAAACATAGCAAGTTTTATTAACAGTTCCAGACTTAGTGAAGTTTCAGGACATGGCAAAAACAGATTCAACATGGCACCTTTACAAGCTTGATTAACTCACTACAAGGCATGTCATGGCATGTAACAAGTTCTAGCATGAAGTAGACATGAAAATGAAGCTAACCCTGTGCCAAACAACCTCATAGCAACTTTGAAATAAATCACACAAAAATGCCAAAACAGCACCATGATGTAAAATGGCATGTATGCAAACTTGCTTAAATGCAGAAAATAATGCCACCACTGGATTGGTGGGATTTTTCTACCCAAAAACATATATAATATGTTGGGGTTGCTGTAGAAAAATCCCCACATTTATGCAAAAACAAATACAGCCTATAATGGAAACCTCAGCATATGCCAAAACTGGCATGTTCCGAATTTGGAATAAAACAGAAGACCTGAGGGAAAGCTAGATGCACGCAGGCTGTACCCAGCCGTTAGACTGACTGGTAGGGCCGTGGGCCACGTGGCTGGATGTGTGTATGACCAGTGGGGCCGAGGCATCAGTGTCTCATGAAAGAATCAAAACCACCAAAAAACTGTGGAGAGCCTAGGATTCGAACCTAGGTCTCCTGGTTGGAATTGCGGGTGTGCTACAGTTGGGCTAGGACGGGGCTGCTGGTTTGGTAGGGGCTGGGCTCCTCTTGAGGCAACCTGAAGCGGGTACGGGTCCCTTCTCATCTGCAGCAGAGAAGTCGCCGGCGGTGCCTGCGAGCAACGATGACGACCACCAGAGCCAAGGGGTACCGGCAGGGGTGCGAGATAGGCTAGGGAGTGCGGGTGCAGCGGCGCATGTATGGGTATGTGCACACATGAACTTGCGTCCATGGCAGCTAGGTGCCAGCGAGGAGAAGCGAAGGCGAGCTGCGGCACGAGCACGGGCTGCGGGATGCTGCTCTGCTGTGAGGGTGCGAGCAGGTCGTGGTGCGCGAGGGTATACAGAGCGGGGAACACTCGGGCACGCTATGGTAGAACATCAACGTCGCACAAAAAAATATAGAGATCGTCGGAGCACTGCGAGCGCGGCGAAGACATGGATCGGACGAGTCCTACAGGTGCCTACATGCAAAGGGATGGATGGGAGAGGGAGGAGCGTTACCCAGCTCACCCTAGGACACGACGGGGTCGATGGAGAAGTGCTGGAGGCGATGAGAGGGAGCTCTGAACTTGGTGAGGCAGCTGTCCGCGAAGGAGACGACGTAGAGGACGAAGAGGACGTCGGGGAAGGCGTCCTCGGGCTTGGATCAGCGTCAGAATGGACTCGGGGAGGCGATGCGGTGCTCGGGGTCGACGGAGGGGAAGCCGACGACGCACCTATGCCGGCGAGGAGCTCTTGCTCGGGCCGGTCATGGTGGCTGTAGGGAGGAAATGGAGTAGGGAAGCAGAGCGTGGGTGCCTCTTACCCGTGGCGGTGGTGCGGAGGGGAAAGAAGGGAGGAGGAGGAACCCTAGGCTTGCCCTGGGTTGGCCCTTTATAAGGGGAAGCGAGGGACGTGGTGGCCACGGTGGCCATGTGTGTGCCTGTCCTCTGCTTTTACTGTGAGAGGAACGCGCGAGGGAGGAGGAAGAGGAACATGGGTTCGGGTCACTGCAGGTGGGGCCGGCGCAGGCTCCAGCGTGGAAAGGATGGTGAGCGAGCGAGCACTGCTGGCTTGCTGGGGTAGCTGGACCGGCCTGGAGTGAGGAGGACCAGCCGGGCTGTGATGCTGCTGGGCTGCCCACTGCTGTTTCTATTGTTTTCTTCAACCAGAAAATAACAAGAAAAGCAGAGAGAGCTGAAAGAGGTGTTGGGGAGATGTAAAAATATGTCTGGGGTTCTGGAATTAAAGACTATTTGAATAAATTGGTTTGGGCATTTTTAGAGGTAGAAAAATAAAACAAGTTTGAATAAAATTCAAACTTGGGTCATTTTTGAACCTGACCAAAACAACTTCAAATAAGGTGATATTTGGCAGAGAGGTAAATGGCATGGTGATAGAATATTGAGGTAAAGTTGAACATTAATGAAGGAGGGTAAAATGGCACTTGTCAAAAGAAGGAAGTAGACGGAAGGAGGAGGTGGTGATGCATAGAACAATATTATGGGCATCTCAAGGCATATGTTGAGCATGTAAGAATAAGATGCAATAAGACAAGGATGGCATGAGATGAATATGCACTATATGATGATGACATATGATGGCTAAAAGGAATATGACAAGAAGCACAAATGCAATATGACCAGGAAAGCATGGCAATGAAATGAGTAGAACAACAAAACAAAACAAAATGAGACCAAAGGATGGAACCCCGAATGGAATTGGATGGAGACCAACATGGATATATTGCCAAATATAAAAGTTTTACATCTAGGGTGTTACAACACTCCACCACTACAAGAGGATCTCGTCCCGAGATCTAGGACTGAAAGAACTCCGGATATTCGGAACGGAGGTGATCCTCGCGCTCCCAGGTGGCTTATCGGTCGGAATGGTGTGACCACTTCACTTTTAGGAATTTGATTGACTTGTTGCGAGTATTGCGCTCGGATTCTTCAAGAATAGCAACGGGGTGCTCATGATAAGAGAGATCTTCCTGGAGGTCAATCTCTTCGAAGTTGATAGTGCGCTCAGGAGTCTTGAAGCACTTGCGAAGCTGTGACACATGAAACACATCGTGCACGTTCGCAAAGTTGGACGGAAGCTCAAGTTGATAGGCGAGATCGCCTCTTTTGCCAATGATCTTGAAAGGACCCACGTATCTAGGGGCAAGCTTCCCTTTGATACCGAAGCGACGAGTGCCTTTCATTGGAGAGACGCGGAGGTAGACATGGTCTCCGATTTCAAAAGCCAAGTCACGGTGCTTGCTATCATAGTAACTCTTCTGTCGCGATTGCGCGGCTTTGAGATTCTCACGAATGACTTTGCACATTTCTTCGGCTTCTGTGATCAATTCATTGCCAAGAAGTTGGCGTTCACCTGTCTCGGACCAATTGAGAGGAGTACGACACTTTCTGCCATAGAGAATTTCGATTGGGGCCTTGCCCGAACTCGCTTGGAAGTTGTTGTTGTAGGAGAACTCGGCATATGGAAGACAATCTTCCCACTTCTTACCGAAAGAGATGACACAAGCCCTGAGCATATCTTCAAGGATTTGATTGACTCGCTCGACTTGGCCACTTGTTTGAGGATGGAAAGCTGTGCTGAAACGAATGTTGGTGCCCATGGCCTTCTGAAAGGAGTCCCAGAACATAGAAGTGAAGATGCTTCCACGATCTGAAGATATCAATTGTGGAATGCCGTGCAAGGAGACAATTCTAGAGGTGTATAGCTGTACCAGCTGAGCTGCTGTGATAGATTCTTTGATAGGAAGGAAATGAGCCACTTTAGTAAGCTTGTCAATGACAACAAAGATAGCATCATTTCCACGCTTGGACTTAGGAAAACCAGTCACGAAGTCCATCTCAATATGGTCAAACTTCTATTCCGGAATAGCAAGAGGTTGAAGGAGACCAGCTGGTCGTTGGTGTTCTGCTTTCACCCTTCTGCAGACATCACATTCATTCACGAATTGAGCAATTTCTCGCTTCATTCGAGTCCACCAATATGACTGCTTGAGGTCATGGTACATCTTTGTACTTCCAGTATGAATGGATAGGAGGGAATTGTGTGCCTCGTTCATGATGACTTTTCTCAAATCACCTTTAGGAACCACAATTCGATCCTCGAAGAAAAGAGTATCTTTGTCATCCAAGCGATAGCACTTGTATTTGAGAATGCCCTTGTCGATACCATGTTTCACCTTCTTCGCCATGGTATCCAGGAGTTGCGCCTCACGAATTTGATCTTCCAAAGTAGGAGAGACTATGAGGTTGGCAAGAAAGCCTTGAGGAACAACTTGAAGATTCAGCTTGCGGAAAGCTTCACAAAGATCCAGTTGAAATGGCTTGAGAATTAGATTGTTGCAATAAGCCTTTCTGCTCAAAGCATCTGCAATCACATTCGCCTTGCCAGGAGTATATTCAATACTCGGATTGTACTCTTGAATCATTTCGACCCATCGAGTTGACTGAGGTTGAGGTTGGGTTGAGTGAAGATATACTTGAGACTCTTGTGATCGGTGAAAATGTCCACTTGCCTTCCCAATAAGAGATGTCTCCATGTTATCAATGCATGGACAACTGCCGCCAACTCAAGATCGTGAGTGGGGTAGTTCTTTTCGTTGGGCTTCAACTGACGAGAGGTATGGGCCACAACTTTTTTCTCTTGCATTAACACAGCACCGAGACCTTGAAGAGAAGCATCACAGAAAACTTCGAATGGCTTGGATTCATCAGGAGGAGTCAAGACAGGAGTTGTGACTAGCTTCTCTTTGAGGGTGTTGAAAGCTAAGTCACACTCAGGCATCCAGACATACTTGACATGCTTCTGGAGGAGGTTGGAAAGAGGCTTTGCAATCTTAGAGAAGTTCTCAACGAATCTTCGGCAATAGCTTGCAAGACCAAGAAAACTGCGGAGCTGCTTGACATTCTGAGGAGGTTCCCAATTCACAACTGCAGACACCTTCACAGGATTAACAGCAATGCCCTTGGCAGAGATGATATGACCAAGATAAAGAACTTCATCAAGCCAGAACTCACATTTGGAAAACTTCGCATAGAATTGATGTTCTCTGAGCTTGTCGAGCACCAATCGCAAATGTTTGGCATGATCCTGCTTATTCTTGGAGAAGACCAAGATATCATCGAGATACACCAAGACGAATTCATTGGTGTAGGGGTTGAAGATAAAGTTCATCATGCGAGAGAACGTTGGAGGAGCATTGACAAGGCCGAAAGACATGACAGTATATTCATAAGAACCATAGCTTGTTCTGAATGCTGTCTTGGGAATATCTTGTTCACGAATGCGAATCTGATGATAACCCATACGAAGGTCAAGCTTGGAGAATACTTTAGCACCTTTGAGTTGCTCGAAAAGCTCATTGATGTTGGGAAGTGGATACTTGTTCTTGTTTGTCTTCTTGTTCAATGGACGGTAATCGACGCAAAGTCGGTCCGTGCCATCCTTCTTCTGGACAAAAAGAACTCCACAACCCCATGGAGATGAACTCAGTCTGATCAAACCCAGACGCTCTTGTTCATCGAGCTGTTTCTTCAATTCCTTCAGCTCCTTGGGTCCAAGCTTGTATGGATGCTTGCAAACGGGTTCAGTTCCAGGCTCAAGATCAATAACGAACTCGACTGGCCGATGAGGAGGCATACCCGGAAGCTCTTCTGGAAAGACATCTTGGTACTCACAAACGACTGGAATTTGAGAAATAGCATCCAACTCGCCCTTCTCATTGAGAGAAAACAACCGAATGGTTTCATCACGAGCGGCATAGATGATAACATCCTCAGAAGGGTGTGTCAATTGAATTTGCCTGGCAGCACAATCAAGCTGAGCCTTGTGCTTAGAAAGCCAGTCCATCCCGAGAATTAGATCAATATCAGAGTCGCCAAGAACAACTGGAGAAGACATAAATTTATAGTCGCCCATCTTGATACCGACATTTGGAACCAAAGCTCGAGAAGTCATTTGCCGAGCCGGGGAAACAATAGACAAAGGACTCGGCAATACTTGAGTAACCAAATCATGCATAGCCACAAAAGGTCTTGAAATGAAAGAATGCGATGCACCAGTATCAAATAAGACTTTTGCAGGAATAACATTAACTTTGAGATTACCCATGATCACATCTGAAGAATCCTCTGCCTGCGCTGCATTCATCATGTTCACCTTAGCATGCTTTGGATTATGCTTGACCACTGCATTGCTTGAAGATCTCACAGGAGGAGGAGGAGGAAGGCGCCTTTGATTGAAGCATTTGTTCGCATAGTGACCTTTCTGCTGGCACTTTTTGCAACTCACTTCTGAGAGTGGACGATGATAAGGAGCATTTGACCTTGGAGCTTGAGGCTGAGACTTGTTCTGATAGCCTGGGTTGGGTTGGTGGGAAGATCCACGACCACCTGAGTTCTTCTGCTGGTAAGGCTGACGAAACGGAGGAGGAGGAAGGTAGAACTTCTTCTGCTTAGTTGCCACTTGTGAGGAAGAAGAAGACTACACTGCATCCCTGATTCTCTTCTTAGAAGCCTCACACTTGAGCTGAGCACCTTCTTGCTTGAGGGCCATATTGTAGAATTGATCAAACTGAGTAGGCTCAACAAGAACGAGAGCTAACTGCAGATCCTCTCTAAGGCCACCTTTGAATTGATAGATCATACTCTTCTCATCAGGAACATCTTGCTTAGCGAAGCGAGCAAGTTTCTGAAACTGCTTGTTGTATTCGTATACTGACATGTTACCTTGCTTGAGATTGCGGAACTCCTCACGCTTGCTCTCAACAACACTGGTAGGAATGTGGTGAGCTTTAAAGTTCCGACAGAAATCAGTCCAAGTAATCACTCGACCTCCTCTGGAATCCTTGTATTGCAGGAAACAATCAGTTGCTTGGTCCTTGAGCTGAAAAGAAGCGAACTTAACATAGTCCTCAGGCCTGACATTGCTGCATTCAAAATGCTTGTTGATATCCACGAGCCAATCATCGGCGTCTGTGGCCTCGACACAGTAGCTGAAAGACTTCGGCTGATTTGCCAGGAACTGGTTGAGGGTAGGAAATTGAGGCTGATGATTGAACTTCCCTTGACCTTGATTCCCTTGGTTGCCTTGGCCTTGGTTGCGCTCTTGCATGAGTTGAATCATCATCTGGGCATTGGCATTTGTGGCTGCCATCAAAGCTTGCCATGCCTCCGGAGGCGGAGGTGGAGGTGGAGGGTTCGCCTGACTCCCATCATTGCGTTCCGGAGTCTGACACGTTGGCGGAGCTATCATGAAGAGGGTGACATCCGTTAGCATCTTGATAGACAGATAGACAAGTTGAATCAACGGATAGAAATTGCAACATATAGTCTTCACAATAAACATTCGAACAAGGATGAACGAATGAATTCCAAAGCAAACATCACACGTCCATTAAGGTGAGAAGCCACTTGATAAGAGATTGAATTATGAAATAAACAAGGTGCAACTGGAACAAATAAGTGGTAAGGATTACCCAATCACAAACAAAATATCTGCAGGAAGAAATGCTAGAGCTACTTGAATCCCACTGTCGGTGTCAAAACCGGCGGATCTCGGGTAGGGGGTCCTGAACTGTGCGTCTAGGCAGATGGTAACAGGAGACAAGGGACACGATGTTTTACCCAGGTTCGGGCCCTCTTGATGGAGGTAAAACCCTACGTCCTGCTTGATTAATATTGATGATGTGTGTTACAAGAGTGGATCTACCACGAGATCAAGGAGGCTAAACCCTAGAAGCTAGCCTATGGTATGATTGTTGTTCGTCCTACGGACTAAAGCCATCCGGTTTATATAGACACCGGAGAGGGCTAGGGTTACACAGAGTCGGTTACAATGGTAGGAGATCTACATATCCGTATCGCCAAGCTTGCCTTCCACGCCAAGGAAAGTCCCGTCCGGACACGGGACGAAGTCTTCAATCTTGTATCTTCATAGTCTTGGAGTCCGGCCAATGATGATAGTTCGGCTATCCGGACACCCCTAGTCCAGGACTCCCTCAGTAGCCCCTGAACTAGGCTTCAATGACGACGAGTCCGGAGCGCATATTGTCTTCGGCATTGCCAGGAGGGTTCCTCCTCCGAATAATTTATGGAAGATTGTGAACACCAGGATAGTGTCTGGCTCTGCAAAATAAATTCCACGTACCACCGTAGAGAGAATAATATTACACAAGTTCAATCTGCTAACGTATTTGGTGGCCCAACATCACACCACTACCAAGCCTTTCCTTGAATCGTTTTTATTGTGCCAGCTCAGCGTGTTTAGCGAAGCGGTTTCCTTGGCACGTCTTGTCGAGGCAGAGATCGTGTTCCCCTTATTTCAG
Source organism: Triticum aestivum (assembly GCF_018294505.1). Taxonomy (NCBI): domain Eukaryota; kingdom Viridiplantae; phylum Streptophyta; class Magnoliopsida; order Poales; family Poaceae; genus Triticum; species Triticum aestivum. The sequence goes on from NC_057801.1 coordinate 471,811,545, forward strand.
GATTCTCATAAATACGGACATGGGTAACCCAACCGCGCCCGTTGCCACGCCCCCTCCATCGAAGGCGGGTTCCAAACGGTCACAGGGATGGCTCTTGGTATTCTTCCTCTTTATAATGAGACCAAGGCCTGTTCTTTTTTTTCAATCCTCAATCGAATCCGCCCCTCGCTCCTGAGTTCCAACACCCAGGGCTCCAGATTCGGGTACCTTCGACCTTCGACAATGTCCGGCTCCGACCTATGAGGCCGGTGGATGCCCTCTTCCGTCACGGAAGAAGACGTGCTAAAGCCGAGAGACGCCAGGTACTTGACCTGTGAGATTTCGCATAGGTTGCCTGCCCGAGGGCAAGTTATTCCTACTCCCGAGCCCGGCTAGAGCGTCGTGTTCGTGTCTCACCTCCGTCGGGGTTTAGGCTTCCCGATGGATCCCTTCGTGAGGGGGCTCATGTTTTACTATGGGCTGGAATTCCATGACTTGGCTCCGGAGTCCATCCTCCACATCTCATCATTCATTGTCATCTGCGAAGCCTTCCTCCGCACTACCCCTCACTTCGTCTTGTGGCTCAAAACCTTCAACATGGAGCCGAAGATGATTGAGGGGCGTCAGGCAGAGTGCGGCGGGGCGGTTATAAGCAAGAGGGCCGATGCTCCATGGCCCGAGGGCTCTTTTCAGGAGGAGCTCGGCTCGTGGCAACAGGAGTGGTTCTATATCACCGCTCTAAGGGGCAGCAGGCATAAGCCGCCGCCCGTATTCCGCTCGGGCCCTCCACAACGGCTGACGCCATGGGTCAACAAGGGGCTTCACTGGGGGCCGTCCAAAGACGTACCCCTGTTGCAGGATCGGATTCGAGGCCTCCAAGAAAGGGAGATTAATCTGGTCGTAGTGGCACAGGTTATGCTGATCCGGCGCCTTCTGCCCTGCAAACGTCGCCCCCTCTGCCTATGGGAATTTAATCCGGAGGTGCCACGAGCTCTCCAACACTTCATGGGTTTGACACCCGCGGAGATGTACAAACTATTCTTCGGATCGCAAGAGATGTGTCCGGACTTGACCGAGGACGCCGGCCTAAGCTGCAATCGCCCGGTTACTCAAGTAAGTAGCCCTGTGTCTGGACATATTGTCCATTTATTTATCATGGGTTTGCCTTTTAACCAGCTATCCCTTGGACAGGAGTGGATAGCGCAAGCAAAACTGATACGGTGTCCGGCCCCCCTCCCTGAGACCACGCCGGATCCCGTGTTAGTCAAAATGTTGGAGTTTGCGCCTTCGGAGGAGAGCGAAGGGGGGCACAAGGAAACTACCACCTCTGCCAAGGAGGCTTTCAGTAAGGGGGGGATCAAGAGTCCCTCCTTCCAGGGGGAGAAGAGGACTGCTTCCGAAGACCCAGAGGCCAAGGCCTCAAAGCGGGGAAAGAAATCTGCACCGGAAGGTCATGTGCCAGGAAGAGCCCCGGCCGCACAGTCTCTCCATAGGAATCAGCCCTCCAGCGAGCCATAAGTAAAAAAAGGGGGAATTTTGTAATAGGGAACGCCCCTATATTATTTCCAAAGGTAACCGAAGTTTTCACCTTGTAGTTCGGATTTTAGCCCATCTCAGCAGACCTCATCTTTGGGGGACCTTCGTCCGGAGATGATGGAGAGAGAGATGCCTCCATCTGCCGCCCCATCGGGCGGGGCGGACAACCCTGAGGTGTCGTCACGGAGGGTCTCCTCGAGTCCGGCGGGGCCGGAGAGTTTGGCACCCATTGGAGTATGGCCGGTGGAGCTGCAGGATTTGCTCAAGAGGGCGTCTATCTCGGAAGATCACCGCACATTAATGAGTATGGTAATTGAGAGGATCTCATCCGCCGAAAGTGGGTTGTATGAGGCCGTCGGAAATTTGCTGACGGGGTTTGAGGTACGCGAAAAATGACATACCTTTTGACAGTTTTGCACATGGAGTGCGCCCTGTATAGATAGTAGCCCCTGAGACTTGGTATGCTATCGAAAGCGACAGCGTGCCAAGGATCATAATCTCAGTAATAGAATGTCGCCTTTCCTATGCAGGTGGCGAAACATTCGGTGGCCAGCCGGACTGATGGAGTTGCCGAGCTGAAGAGGCAACTCGATGTTGCGGATGCGGACCTCGCGCTGGTCAATACACGACTTGATGATTCACAAGGTAGGTGGTTGCTCCGCGGTCGCCTAGTAAGGGAGCTGACGCCCATGCCTTACAATTTGTATGCTTGATGCATATGGTGCCGCTGCTATGGAAGACCTTCGAGCAGAGCTTGCTCGAGCCAAGGAGCAAGCCAGGAAAATTGATGCGGCTGCCTCGAAGGCAGTGGAAGAGCTAAAAGCCGAAAAGGCCGCTCACTGCCGAAGCAGGGAAGAGATGGCCGGAATGGCCTTGAAATTAAAAGATGCTACTGACCGTTGTGAGGTTCTTGAAGGAGAATGCCGAGTGGAGCAAGAGGGCCTGAAGAAGGCTGCCGCCGAAGTCAAGGATGCCCGGAGTGAGATGCGGGCTATGAAGGAGGAACTGCGTCAAGCCGGAGACATTGCGGCTGGAAAGCCCTTTCTTCTGCGTAGGAAGTTCACGGATCCGAAGTATGCTCAGCTGGGCCAGTTGTGTCGTGCGGAGTATCCTTATCTGGATTTGGCGGCGAGTGCGGCGGACGCAGTCGTGCACTTCCGAAGCCAGAAGGATCACGAAATGGAAGAGCTTTACTGGTCTCAATTCCATAGTCCGGAGCGTCCACTTCCGTTAACTGGTCGGCTGGCTGAGTGGGCTGAGCTGAATAGATTGTCCGGACTTGCCATGACGGATGTGGTCGCTCATTTGTGGCCGGAAAGGCCCAAGCCAAAGAGTTATTTTGGCTTGTTGCAGCAATTCCTTGGGGCGGTGCCGCATATCCAAGTGATGAAGCGGTCGGTATGCATAGAAGGTGCACGGTTGGCTCTCACCCATGTCAAAACATACTGGGCGGAGATGGATGCCACCGCTGTTGCATCCCGGGGTTCGGACAAAAGCCGATTACCCGCCGAGCACTATTTTGAGGAAGTCCTGCAGGGCTCTCGTTTAATAGAGTCGCAGTGCTCGAAGGATGTTATGTTTAAATGACATGTATGATTTCTGAGATCATGTTCATAATGCAATGGCTTTTTATACTTGTGCGTTCAAGTATTGAACTATCTCCTGTGCGGCCGTATATGTATGAATAACCTGAAAGTTGCAGTCTTTGGCTTCAGCCCCCACGCACATGGTGCGGGGGTGTTTGCAAAAAGGAAAAGCGCTTTTTCACACTTAATCCAACGTCCTGGTCCTTTGAAGGAGGTGATAGCATAGCAAACTAGGCAACCGGACTATAATGCTTTATCACTTTCACTTAACCATAGGAGCTTGATGGTGGGGCTACTATATAGCCCCTAGAGGCACCGCGCTCTCCGAACTCGGGGCGCGTATGTGCCTGACCGGGAAGCGGTCCTTCGTCAAAGCGGAGGAATTCTAAACATTCCAATAGTCGATCGAGTGGTTGACCAGTCTCTCGCTATATCATGACAGTCAGTTTTCGGCTTTCTCTACTGAGGTGCTAGCCCGGCCGAACTGGGGCACAATCGCAGTAGTTCTCCTGGTGCCGCGTTAGCCGATGGAGCGGAATGTAAGGCAGCAAAACACAGGAGCCGGGCAAACCCAACATTTGACCAAAGACATGATTTGGAGATGCATATAAGGCCTAACTCGAGACACCGAACACTCCCTGAGGTGTTCGGTCTTTATGATACCGGGCAGAACAATGCCCTAAGCCCCTAGTGTCCAGGTACAGGCGGGAACTTCTGACGCTGTCGATGCCAAAACGCCAGCCTCCTCCTCGGTTATGGTAGAAAACCGGGGGATGTGTATCAACAAGAGACAGTAAGAAAGGTTTACGCAGGGTCTTAATCTGAAAAGAATCCTTGCAACGGGTCCCTGCTGCACGTCTGTGCCTGTGTCTCCGTTGTGCTGTATCCTGGACGGGTGTAGCACGTGCTTCATCTGTAAAAGAGAAGGACTTAGTTTGGAAGAAATATTGTGCAAAGGATGTATTGAAAATAAAGTATAATTTGGAAGATGAATAAAGTTGAGCTTTATTGGCTCTCATCGTTTATACGCGCAGCCCCTTGTAAAGGGGTATGCGGCTGGGAAGCCCCCTGTTTATTTACGCCGGACTCACCTAACCATGTCCGAGGTCTGAATGACCTGTTTTTAGGGGCTTTGACCTGCAAGGTCGGAGTAGTGTGTGGCTGTCAAAGCAGTCTCACGTTCTCCGTGGTCGAGGAACACTCGGAGTTACTCTTTAATGAGATTATGCCGCATGGACCGGGCATTTTAAGCGTAAGAGACGCGTAATGTGGTATTGCATTAAAGCAGACGAAAGCTTCGCGTCCCAGTAGTGCTTAAGGGCCACTGTTAAATTGGGCGATATGGAGAGTGAGCTTTTCGCGACGGAGGTTGTCGGATGAACCGAACCCAACCTCTAGTGGTACAGAGCCTGTACAATTGGCTTAAAGGCCTGGCGTCACTCCCTTGAAGGAAGTGCTGCTACGGCGAATTTTGGTAGGGTCTATCCCCATTTTGTGGATGGTGTCCTGGTATGGCAGGTGCCGCACTGTGTTTTCGTGTTATCATATGAAGTGAGTTCACTGTTTTGACTTCTAGGGGGGAAGTCTTCTGTTTTCCGGCGTGCTGCTTGTGGGGTTCGTCGTCGTCTTCGCTTGGTGTGTCGAGCCCCTTGCATTCGGCGTTAAGTCGGCCGGACTGTTTGAAGACCCAACAATCTCTGTGGGTATGGTTTGCAGGCTTCCCGGAGGTACTATGTATTTGACATAGCCTATCCAGAATTTTGTTTAGGTTGGATAGCTCGTCGCTGTTGTCCTTGAGGGGCAGTGTTTTATTATTCGGCCGAGAGCTTTTGAATCCGGCGTTGACCGCCGTGCTATTCGGGCCATTTTCCTTATTCCGGCGCTGATCTTTTCTGCGTCGTGATTTCCCATTTCCATCCCTGACTTCGGATGTACTCGGGTCGCTGGTGCTGCATCTAGCCAGCCAGCTTTCTTCCCCTGCACAAAAGTGGGTCATGAGGCTTGTTAGTGCGGCCATTGTTCTTGGTTTTTCCTGGCCGAGGTGTCTGGCGAGCCATTCGTCTCGGACGTTGTGCTTAAAGGCTGCTAAGGCTTCGGCGTCCGGACAGTCGACTATTTGGTTCTTTTTGGCACGGAACCTGTTCCAGAATTTGCGTGCCGACTCTCCGGGCTGTTGAGTTATGTGACTTAAATCGTGTGCATCCAGAGGGCGGACATAAGTCCCTTGAAAATTTGCTCGAAATGCATCCTCGAGCTCTTCCCAACTTCCAATGGTATTTTCTGGGAGGCTTTTGAGCCAATGCCGAGCTGGCCCTTTGAGCTTGAGGGGTAGCTATTTTATGGCATGGAGATCGTCTCCTCAGGCCATATGTATGTGTAGGATATAATCCTCAATCCAGACTCCGGGGTCTGTTGTTCCGTCATATGCCTCTATGTTTACGGGTTTGAATCCCGCTGGAAATTCATGATCCAGTACCTCATCGGTGAAACATAGTGGGTGTGCGGCGCCCCTATATTTAGGTGTGCCGTTGTCTTCAAACGCTCGGCGGGTTGTGTTGCTTCCTGGAGTCTTCTTTTTTGGCCCATAGATATACCTGATCGGGTCATCCTTTTTCCGAGGATCTTTATGCTAATCTTGTGCCGGCTTGTGTGCGGAGCCCCTTGCTGCTCTTAGCCTATCATCTGGTCGTCCATCCGGCAAGGCGACCTCTTTCTTTTTTGACTGCGGGGGCTCTAAGGCCTCCTCGTCGAATTCGGGCAATAGCTTGCGCTTCGGGTAACTCTTTGCCTGGCGACTAGCGTCATATTTATCTGCGGTATTGAGTACTTTGCTCCATCTCATTCTGAGTGCGTCCTCTGCTGTTTTGAGCTTCCGCTTTTGCTTCTTCAAACTTCTTGCAGTAGCGATGAGCCTTTTATGAAGGTTCTTGTGCTTTGGTGATGTGTTCGGCGTGAGATCGTCTAGGCTCTTGTTTTCGCTGGGGACGGGTTGCTTGTCCAGTGCCCAATAGGTGCTGGTTCTTGGTCGTCTCCGGCATCGTCGTCCATCCCGTCGATGTCTTCGGAGTCGAAGTCTAGCATGTCGGTTAGATCGTCGACAGTGGCTACTAAGTGGGTGGTGGGTGGGCGTTGAATTTCTTCGTCGTCCGCATCCCAACCGCCCTGACCGCCGTCCGACCAAGGCTCTCCTGATAACGAGAGATACTTTAGCGAGCTCAAGATGTCGCCGAAAGGTGAGTGTTGAAAGATGTCCGCGACGGTGAACTCCATGATCGGCGCCCAACCAGATTCGGTTGGAGGGCGCGCGGGAGGCTCGGAGTCCGGCGAGGAGTCCGGCACCTCGGAATCACAGGCTTCATGAGGGACAAGATTAGTGTTTGGCTCTATCGTCATAGAGGTTGCAGCCCCCGAGGCGGTGTCTAGCCATCCGTCCTTGATCTATGCAGCCGGCTCCGAATTGAAGATCGGAGCGGGCTCGAGTGCGGCCTCCAGGGTACTGTCCGACTGCAGAGCTAGATCATGCCCGTCGTGACAGTGCGGCACGCTTGGCTGTGGCTCGAATCCATCGAAGATCAAGTCCCCGCGGATGTCAGCCGTGAAGTTTAAACTTCCAAATCTGACCTGACGGCCAGGGGCGTAGCTTTCGATCTACTCTAGATGGCCAAGCGAATTGGCCTGCAGTGCAAAGCCGCCAAATACAAAGATCTGTCCGGGGAGGAAGGTCTCACCCTGGACTGCGTCGTTGATGATGATCGAAGAAGCCATCAAGCCTATCAGTGACGACACAGAGGAACTCTCAATGAAAGCACCAATGTCGGTGTCAAAACCGGCGAATCTCGGGTAGGGTGTCCCAAACTGTGCGTCTAGGCGGATGATAACAGGAGACAAGGGACACGATGTTTTACCCAGGGTCGGGCCCTCTTGATGGAGGTAAAACCCTACGTCCTGCTTGATTAATATTGATGATGTGTGTTACAAGAGTGGATCTACCACGAGATCAAGGAGCCTAAACCCTAGAAGCTAGCCTATGGTATGATTGTTGTTCGTCCTACGGACTAAAGCCATCCAGTTTATATAGACACCGGAGAGGGCTAGGGTTACACAGAGTCGGTTACAATGGTAGAAGATCTACATATCCGTATCGCCAAGCTTGCCTTCCACGCCAAGGAAAGTCCCATCTGGACACGGGACAAAGTCTTCAATCTTGTATCTTCATAGTCTTGGAGTCCGGCCGATGATGATAGTTCGGCTATCCGGACACCCCCTAGTCCAGGACTCCCTCACCCACCTATAAACTCCCGAAACTTTCTGGTTATGCAATCAAGTGTTGGGGATACAGGGGAAGCAATATATCTCACCCAAACTAACAATCCCTACATCCAGCTGTATCCATCCGTCAACACATAACCAAGAAACCTTCGGAAATCGTGTACCTCAACCTTAGAAAAGCATACGTTATACGAGTTATGGCAATACTCCCGAACTCCCCAGTACTGGGTGACGTCGAGGTTATCTCACCAACAACTGCATAAAAGAGATTTTCGATGTTGGCAAAACTCAGGTATTCCAGAACTGCAACGATAAAATTGTGACGACAACACCTCGGAGCTCAACTCCCCGGGTCAATGCCACATAAAAGACAGGAGGCACCAAGAACAATGTTCTCGTCACAAAACCATCGGAACGATTCCAAGATACCCGCGTGACCCTAAAATTTTTTTTAGTGAAATTTGAGGAGAGGAAAGTCAAAACATCTACGTCAGCAGACCTCACCAGAGCGACGAAGGGACTGAGGAGTAAAAAGAATCCTACTCTCCGATATATATAATCCTAAGACTCAAAACATTTTTGTTCTAGACTCAACATCGCCAGCAAACAATCAAGCAGGGGGCTCCTAAGTCGGGGATGGCTCTGATTACCAACTTGTAACACCCACGATGCGGCTATATCTCCCACGTGCCGAAGCACGACTTAGAGGCATAACCGCATGGTCATTTTGTCGCAAGAAGGGTCATCTTCACACAATCCCATGTAATGAACAATAATGGGATAAGAGAGTTGGCTTACAATCGACACTTCACACAATACATAATTAAGATCATACATCATTCAAAATACACTCATAGACCGGCTACGGTCAAATCCAAATGAAAAGAAGATAACCCCAAATGCTAGATCCCCGATCGTCCCGACTGGGCTCCTCTACTGATCATCTGGAAACGAAACATAGTAACGGCCAAGGTCCTCGTCAAACTCCCACTTGAGCTCGGTTGCGCCAACTGCGCTGGTATCCTCGGCACCTGCATCTGTTTTGGTAGAATCTGTGAGTCACGAGGACTCAGCAATCTCACACTCGCGAGATCAAGACTTTTTAAGCTCATAGGTAGGAAAAGGGGTAATATGGTGGAGTTGCAGCAAGCACTAAGCATATATGGTGGCTAACATACGCAAGTGAGAGAGAGAAGAGAAGCAACGCATCGGTCGAGAAGCTAGAAGTGATCAAGAAGTGATCCTGAAACTACTTACGTCAAGCATAACTCAAACCTTGTTCACTCCCCGGACTCCTCCGAGAAGAGACCGTCACGGCTACACATGCTGTTGATGCATTTTAATGAAGTCAAGTGTCAAGTTATCTACAACCGGACATTAACAAATTCCCATCTACCTCATAACCGCGGGCACGGCTTTCGAAAGATAATATACCCTACAGGGGTGTCCCAACTTAGCCCATCATAAGCTCTCACGGTCAACGAAGGATATACCTTCTCCCGGGAAGACCCGATCAGTCTCGGAATCCCAGTTTGTAAGACATTTCGACAATGGTAAAACAAGACCAGCAAGACCACCCGACTGTGCCGACAAATCCCGATAGGAGCTGCACATATCTCGTTCTCAGGGCACAACGGATTAGCAATCCGTACAACTAAAACCAGACCTCAAGTTTCCTTGAGGGGGCGCTGCAAAGGGCTCTAGTTTGGACCAACACTCGGAGGAGCACTGGCC
>NC_057801.1:471820943-471844389 GCF_018294505.1 Triticum aestivum
AAATAAAGATGACCCTCGGGCTCGCGAAAACCCAAGGGAAAAAGGCTTAGGTGGCAAATGGTAAAACCAAGTTTGGGCCTTGCTGGAGGAGTTTTATTCAAAGCGAACTGTCAAGGGGGTCCCATAAATCACCCAACCGTGTAAGGAACGCAAAATCAAGGAACATAACGCCGGTATGACGGAAACTAGGGCGGCAAGAGTGGAACAAGACACTAGGCATAAGGCCGAGCCTTCCACCCTTTACCAAGTATATAAGGTGCATTAATTAAACAGGAGATATTGTGATATCCCAAAAAATATCCATGTTCCGACCAGGAACAAGCTTCATCTTCACCTGCAACTAACAACGCTATAAGAGGGGCTGAGCAAAAGCGGTGACATAGCCAAACAACGGTTTACTAGGACATGATGGTTAGAGGTTTGACATGGCAATAGGGAGGCATGATAAATAGTGGCAGGTAGAGCTAACATAGCGAAAGAGCAAGCAACTAGCAAAGCAAAGATAGAAGTGATATCGAAGGTATGGTCATCTTGCCTGCAAGGTTCTCAGAGTTGTCGAAGGCTTGATCCTCGTTAGCGTACTCAACAGGTTCCTCGTGCACGTACTCGTCTCCCGGCTCTACCCAAAGCAAGAACACAAGCAAAGGAACCACAATAAATCACGGTGCAATGCACAAGCAACATGATGCAATACATGTCATGATATGCGAGATGTGATATGCAATGCATATGCGTGCTCCGGGAGGAAAAAGAATGAACAAGGCATCAACTTGGCAAACCAAGTATGCCGCTGGAAAGATGAGATGATTTCAGTTGAAATCGGTATGAAGATCACCGGAAACGGATGCACGGTTTGCAAATGGCAAGCACAACAAGAATGACACAAATCTGCGATTAACAGCACGATGCTACTTAGCATGCAACAAGAAACTATGCTACAGCACCCCAACATACAAACAAAGCATATGGCAGTGATCTACAGGACATGCTTGAAAAAATAGGAACACTGAGCTACGGCTAAATCACACCATAACAAGTTCAAACAAGCATGGCAAAAGAGCAAAAATTATCAGGTAGGACATGGCATAAACAGCATCAGGAAGCAATGTTTAGGGCAAGAAAACATCATGCTACAGGAACATATCATAGAAACTTAAGGCATGGCATGATACTACTGAATGCATAGAAAAAAAGTCCCTTACTGACCATGAGCCAAAAATGACCAGACGATATGATGGCACCCATGCAAACATAGCAAGTTTTATTAACAGTTCCAGACTTAGTGAAGTTTCAGGACATGGCAAAAACAGATTCAACATGGCATCTTTACAAGCTTGATTAACTCACTACAAGGCATGTCATGGCATGTAACAAGTTCTAGCATGAAGTAGACATGAAAATGAAGCTAACCCTGTGCCAAACAACCTCATAGCAACTTTGAAATAAATCACACAAAAATGCCAAAACAGCACCATGATGTAAAATGGCATGTATGCAAACTTGCTTAAATGCAGAAAATAATGCCACCACTGGATTGGTGGGATTTTTCTACCCCAAAAACATATATAATATGTTGGGGTTGCTGTAGAAAAATCCCCACATTTATGCAAAAGCAAATACAGCCTATAATGGAAACCTCGGCATCTGCCAAAACTGGCATGTTCCGAATTTGGAATAAAACAGAAGACCTGAGGGAAAGCTAGATGCACACAGGCTGTACCCAGTCGTTAGACTGACTGGTAGGGCCGTGTGTATGACCAATGGGGCCGAGGCATCAGTGTCTCATGAAAGAATAAAAAACACCAAAAAACTGTGGAGAGCCTGGGATTCGAACCCAGGTCTCCTGGTTGGAATCGCGGGTGTGCTACCAGTTGGGCTAGGACAGGGCTGCTGGTTTGGTAGGGGCTCGGCTCCTCTGGAGGCAACCTGAAGCGGGTATGGGTCCCTTCTCATCTGCAGTAGAGAAGTCACCGGTGGTGCCTGCGAGCAACGACGGCGACCACGGGAGCCAAGGGGTACCGGCGGGGGTGCGGGATAGGCCAGGGAGTGCGGGTGCAGCGGCGCATGTGTGGGTGTGTGCACACATGAACTTGCGTCCATGGCGGCTAGGTGCCAGCGAGGCGAAGCGAAGGCGAGCTGCAGCACGAGCACGGGCTACGGGACGCTGCTCTGCTGCGAGGGTGCGAGCATGTCGTGGTGCGCGAGGGTATACAGAGCGGGGAACACTCGGGCACACTACGGTAGAACATCAACTTCGCACAAAAAAATTCAGAGATCGTCGGAGCACTGCGAGCACGGCGAAGACATGGATCGGACGAGTCCTACAGGTGCCTACATGCAAAGGGATGGATGGGAGAGGGAGGAGCGTTACCCAGCTCACCCTAGGACACGACAGGGTCGATGGAGACATGCTGGAGGCGACGAGAGGGAGCTCTAAACTTGGTGAGGCTGCTGTCCGTGAAGGAGACGGCGTAGAGGATGAAGAGGACGTCGGGGAAGGCGTCCTCGGGCTTGGATTAGCAACAGAATGAACTCGGGGAGGCGATGCGGTGCTCGGGGTCGATGGAGGGGAAGCCGGCGACGCACCTACGCCGGCGAGGAGCTCTTGCTCGGGCCGGTCATGGTGGCTGTAGGGAGGAAACGGAGCGGGGAAGCAGGGCGTGGGTGCCTCTTACCCGTGGCGGCGGCGCGGAGGGGAAAGAAGGGAGGAGGAGGAACCCTAGGCTTGCCCTGGGTTGGCCCTTTATAGGGGGAAGCGAGGGACATGGTGGCCACGGTGGCCATGTGTGTCCCTGTCCTCTGCTTTTACTGTGAGAGGAACGAGCGAGGGAGGAGGAAGAGGAACAGGGGTTCCGGTCACTGCAGGTGGGGCCGGCGCAGGCTCCAGCGTGGAAAGGAGGGTGAGCGAGCGAGCACTGCTGGCTCGCTGGGGTAGCTGGGCCGACCTGGAGTGAGGAGGACCAGTCGGGCTGTGATGCTGCTGGGCTGCCCACTTCTGCTTTCTATTCTTTTCTTCAACCAGAAAATAACAAGAAAAGCACAGAGAGCTGAAAGAGGTGTTGGGGAGATGTAAAAATATGTCTGGGGTTCTGGAATTAAAGACTATTTGAATAAATTGGTTTGGGCATTTTTAGAGGTAGAAAAATAAAACAAGTTTGAATAAAATTCAAACTTGGGTCATTTTTGAACCTGACCAAAACAACTTCAAATAAGGTGATATTTGGCAGAGAGGTAAATGACATGGTGATAGAATATGGAGGTAAAGTTGAACATTAATGAAGGAGGGTAAAATGGCACTTGTCAAAAGAAGGAAGTAGAGGGAAGGAGGAGGTGGTGATGCATAGAACAATATTATGGGCATCTCAAGGCATATGTTGAGCATGTAAGAATAAGATGCAATAAGACAAGGATGGCATGAGATGAATATGCACTATATGATGATGACATATGATGGCTAAAAGGAATATGACAAGAAGCACAAATGCAATATGACCAGGAAAGCATGGCAATGAAATGAGTAGAACAACAAAACAAAACAAAATGAGACCAAAGGATGGAACCCCGAATGGAATTGGATGGAGACTAACATGGATATATTGCGAAATATGGAAGTTTTACATCTGGGGTGTTACATTCGGGCCCTCTCGATGGAGGTAAAACCATACTCCTGCTTGATTAATATTGATGATATGGGTAGTACAAGAGTAGATCTACCACGAGATCAGAGAGGCTAAACCCTAGAAGCTAGCCTATGGTATGATTGTTGTTCGTCCTACGGACTAAAACCCTCCGGTTTATATAGACACCGGAGAGGGTTAGGGTTACACAGAGTCGGTTACAATGGGAGGAGATCTACATATCCGTATCGCCAAGCTTGCCTTCCACGCCAAGGAATGTCCCATCCGGACACGGGACGAAGTCTTCAATCTTGTATCTTCATAGTCTAGGAGTCCGGCCATCCAGACACCCCCTAATCCGAGACTCCCTCACAAGGTGTAAGGACCTTCGATACATAGTAGACTGGTTTTTGGGTGGGGAATTTATGTCCCTCCTCCCCTCGCTCGATGACAAGGACGGCACTGACTACTTGGTTAGTTCTCGAGATGTATAATAACATAGGCTCTCCAACGCCGGCTGCGGCCAAGATTGGGTTGCTTGCAAGAAGGGCCTTGATTTCTCCCAATCCGGCTGTGGTTGTGTCCGTCCATTTGATGTTGTCAGTGCGGCGCAGTACCTTATATAATGGCAATGCTTTTTCTCCTAATTTGGTGATAAATCGGCTTAAAGCCGCAACACACCCCGCTAATTTCTGGACCTGCTTTAGGTCTGTTGGTATGGCCAATTTTGATAGAGCTTGGATTTTGGCTGGGTTTGCCTCGATTCCTCTACGGGAAACAATGAATCTGAGCAACTTTCCGGCTGGAACACCGAAGACGCATTTTTCTGGATTAAGCCGGATATCGTATGTTTTGAGATTGTCGAAGGTCAGGCGGAGGTCGTCCACCAGTGACTCAACGTGTTTTGTCTTGATGAACACATCGTCCAGGTATGCCTCGACTGTTTTGCCTATTTGCTTTTCCAGGCAGGTTTGAATCATGCGCTGGTAGGTAGCCCCGGCATTTTTGAGTCCGAAGGGCATAGTATTGAAGCAGAAGGGACCATAAGGGTGAACGCGGTTGCGGCTTGATCTGATTCCTTATTTTTAATCTCATGGTATCCGGAATAGGTGTCGAGGAAACACAAAGAATCGTGTCCTGCAGTTGCATTAACGATTTGGTCGATGCGGGGCAATGGGAAGGGATCTGTAGGGCAAGCCTTATTGAGGTCCTTGAATTCGACACACATGCGCCACGATTTGTCCTTCTTAGGTACCATGACCAGGTTGGCTAACCAATCCAGATGCTTGATCTCCCTAATAAACCCTGCCTCTAATAACTTGGCTAGCTCTTCTCCCATGGCCTCACGTTTGAATTCAAAGAATCGCCATAGTTTCTACTTCAAGGGTTTAAATCCCTTGATTATATTGAGACAGTGTTCGGCCAGTGTGCATGCGATGCCGGGCATATCTGAAGGATGTCAAGCGAAAATATCCCAATTTCTGCGTAGGAACGCGCGTAGGGCAGCGTCCACTGCCGAATCCAGCTGTGCTCCGATGGATGTTGTTTTATTAGGGTCCGTCGGGTGCACTTGGAATTTTACTATTTCCTCAGCTGACTTGAAAGAGGTGGACTTGGATCTCTTATCAAGGATCTCGTTGTCCCTATCCACCGTAGCTTGTAGGGTGGTTAATTCCTCTACCGCTAGGGCTTCAGATAGTGCCCCAAGGGCCAAGGATGCGGTCTTGTTTTCGGCACGGAGCGCTTTGTCCGGGTCGCTTGAGATTGTAATGATTCCATTAGGGCCAGGCATTTTGAGCTTCATGTACCCATAATGGGGTATAGGTTGAAAGCGTGAGAAGGCGTCCCGATCGAGGATAGCGTGATACCCACTTTTAAAGGGGACCACGTGGAAGAGCAACTCTTCAGATCTATAGTTTTCAGTTGTGCTGAACACTACATCTCAGTTTGATTTTCCCCGAGTAGTGTGCCTCTTGACTGGGGATAATACCTCGAAAGGTGGTGTTGCTTTGCTCGATGCGTGACCTATCCATCTGCATATCGTCGAGCATATCCTCATAGATGAGGTTAAGTCTGCTACCGCCATCCATGAGCACTTTAGTAAGCCGAAAACCATCAACGATGGGGTTTAGTACCAAGGCAGCAGGTGCTTGGACTGACCGAGCCTTTGGTTTATCTTCGCCCGTAAAGGTTATCGCCATGTCGTTCCATGGGCTCAATGCGTTAACTTGATGGACTTCGGTGAGGTCGTAGAGCGTCCGTTTACTCCGATTGTTAGAAGAGAAAAGTCTCGAAGACTGTTAGGGCGTTGAAGTTGTCCCTCTCCGTTGAGTATCCTTCTAGGGTTGTCGTGATGATGGATGTCGGTGTCAAAACCGGCGGATCTCGGGTAGGGGGTCCCGAACTGTGCATCTAAGGCTAATGGTAACAGGAGGCAGGGGACACGACATTTTACCCAGGTTCGGGCCCTCTCGATGGAGGTAATACCCTACTTCCTGCTTGATTGATCTTGATGATATGAGTATTACAAGAGTTGATCTACCACGAGATCGTCGAGGCTAAACCCTAGAAGCTAGCCTATGATTATGATTGTTGTTGTCCTACGGACTAAACCCTCCGGTTTTTATAGACACCGGAGGGGGCTAGGGTTACACAGAGTCGGTTACAAAGAAGGAAATCTACATATCCGAATATCCAAGCTTGCCTTCCACGCAAAGGAGAGTCCCATCCGGACACAGGCCGAAGTCTTTAATCTTGTATCTTCATAGTCCAACAGTCCGGCCAAAGTATATAGTCCGGCTGTCCGAGGACCCCTTAATCCAGAACTCCCTGAGTAGCCCCTGAACCAGGCTTCAATGAAGATGAATCCGGCATGCAAATTGTCTTCGGCATTGCAAGGCGGGTTCTTCTCCGAATACTCCATAGAAGATTTCGAACACGAGGATCGTGTCTGGCTCTGCAAAACAAATTCCACATACCACCGTAGAAAGTATAATATTCCACAAATCTAATCTGTTGACAGCATGACATCACGCCACGGTCCGGTCATTATTCGAACCGCTTTTCACAACCAGCCACCGCACATATCGCGAGGCGGTTTTATCGGCATGTCTTGTCGAAGCAGAGATTGTGTCCCCTTATCACTCGATCCTCATCAATATAGATGTGGGTAACCCAACCGTGCCATCAAACGTGGCGTTTGGGGAATAAGCAATTTTAACGGGCAAGTGGGGAGGCGCGAGATTTTTGCTGCCTTTATAAGGGGAGAAGAACTTCCCTTTTCACCTACGCCATTATCCACTCATCCATTCCTTTCCGCTCGAGCCCTAGTGCCCAAGCGCTCCTCTTCTCCGCCCAAAAAGGCTTCCTGAAGATGTCCGGATCTGGAGCAGGAGGCAAGTGGATGGCCTCTACCGTCTGGGAGAAGGATATCAAAAAGCTCCGAGGGCGTGGATATCTGGCCAAGAGAATTAGCCACCGTCTCCCAATGGCGGGACAGATCATCCCCACTCCGGAACCCCACGAGAGGGTGGTATTCCTCCCTCATTTCATCCGCGGGCTAGGATTTCCCCTCCACCCATTTGTTCGCGGCATCATGTACTATTATGGGATTGATTTTCATGATCTATCTCCCAAATCATTCCTCAACATCTCAACATTCATCATCGTGTGTGAGGCCTTTCTCCGCGTCCCGCCGCACTTTGGCTTATGGCTGAAGGTTTTTAATGTGAAGCCCAAGGTAGTGAGCGGCGAGCATGCCGAATGCGGAGGCGCCATGGTGAGCAAGATGCCCAATGTTACGTGGCTGACAGGGACTTTCAATGATTCCGTCAAGGAGTGGCAGCAGCAGTGGTTCTATATCACTGAGCCGCACGGCAAGGAGTGGACCACCGTTCCGGAGTTCAGATCCGGTACCCCTCTGCGACTCATGTCCTGGCACTAGAAGGGCCTGAGCTGGGCTTTGTCTGATGAGCTATCAGAGCTCCAGACGCGCGTCCAAGACATGGAAGACAAGAGCGTCAAGCTTGTCAATGTAGTCCAGGTGATGTTGGTTCACCGGATTCTACCATGTCAACACCGAGCTTGCAATCTATGGAAGTTTGACCTGGCCAAGCACCAGACTCTGTTAGAACTCTTTGGCTCTACGCACAAGGACATCTGGAAGGTGCTTTTCAAGTCCGGAAAACCGTGGCTAGACTCTACCGAGGACAGTGGGTACCAACTGTCCCGCCCCGCAAGTTCGCTAAGCAACTGAATTTTTGACAATTCATGTGTTCTATCCGTACATCCTCAGAAAAATACTTAACATATTTCCCATCATTTTCCTAGGGTTGGGCGAAGAAGGCGGGGTGGATCTTCTGTCCAGCCCCTCTGCCAGAAGAACTGGCCGGCCCACTTCTGATGAAGATGCTGGTCCCAGTGCCATATAAGGCGCCGAAGAAGAAGACCGAAAAGGAGGTCAAGAAGACCAGGGGCGGCCTCCGTCGCCGTGGCACCCCAGACACAAAATCCGAAGACTCCAATGCCCATTCTTCCTCCGAAGAGGACGGGGAGGAGGAGGACGACGAATCCCCCGCAGGGGGAAAGAAGAAAAGAACAGCCTCCACCTCCTTGGAAGCCGATTCGCCTAAGAGGGGAAAAACTCCTCTTCAAGAGGAGTCCACCGCCGCCGCCAATAGCAGCCCGGAGTGGGATCCCAGGGCCAAGCCCCTGGTGAACTCATGAGTATAAAACCCGAACACACTCATGTGCCCATAGTTACCATGGCGTGATATTTTAATCTGAGTCGTACTTATTTCAGTCCGGCGAAGGCCCACGCCGAAGAATCCTCGTCAGAGGATTTGCTGGGTTCGGACGCAATGGAGAGAGGGACACCCCCGAAAGCCCACTCCCCTAAACATAGGGATGAAACCGATGCGTCGTCCTAGAAGGGCCTAGGTCACGAGAGGGGGGAAAAGGTCGTGAAGATGGCGCCGGGGGGGCAGACTTCCAGGGCCGAACACGCGGGAGAGAGAGCTCCCGTGGACGTCGACGGCGGGGGACACATTGAATCCGGCCCCAAGCCGAACACGGTCCTAGGGTCCCATAAGGTCCCTGAATCATACAGGCGGCCTCCGTCAGCTGGAGAAGGTATGTATGCTCCACCGGCAACCCCTGTCCAACCAGGGGTGCCGAATACTTTATTGGCGGTGCTTATGGGTGCCTCCATCGTTGATGAACACCATGCCCTTATGGGTGCGGTGATTGAGAAGATTTAGTCCGCCAAGAGTGGACTGAATGAATCCTGCATCAGTCTCATAAGAGGCTTTGAGGTATGTTTTTATGAGGTTTGGAAGAGTGTCATGGTATAGATAGTAGCCCCTGATACATTGTTCGGTGAAAGAAAGAACCGGACAGAGGATCCAATTCATGTTCGCAGGAGACTCACTTGATGACATTTATCACTCATTTCAACCAGCAGGCATCTGTAGCGACTGTGCCTCTCAAGCTGCGGAAGTATCCGGACTAAGGCATAGTCTGGAGTAGGCCGAAGGAGAACTTGTCCGAGTGAAGAGACAGATGGAGGATACTCAAGGTATGTAGAAACCTTGTTTATGTAGCACAAATGAATAAGTGTACATGATGGAAATATTTTTACAATGTGCTCTAGGAGTGACGGACGAAATTGAAGCCCTGAAGAAGGTTGTGGCGGAAGTCGAGAGGAAAGCAGCCGCAGAGCAGGTTCTACGTGAGAACCACGAGTCCAGAGTTATTGAAGCTGAGCGAGAGCTTCAAGAGGTCGTGCAGAAATGCGAGACCTTGGAGCAGAGTTTAGCAGGGAAAGAATCCGAACTTTCCCAGGCTCGCCAAGCCGCAAATGATGCTCCGGGGGGAAGCCCAAGGTGCCCTGAAAGAAATCCAGGAGGCGAGGAAAATTGCGGTAGGTGAGGCTTTTTCTGTACGAAGCAAGTATTGGAGATGAGAAAATCAAATTTGACAACTTGAGTTTTGATGTATACAAGGGTATTTACAGAGCTGCCGCGCAGCATATCTGATGCCGCCCAATTCTACCGAGTCGAAGGAGGGAATATTGCGGATAAGCTCTTCTGGATGCAGTATCTAGTGCAGAATTATCCGGTGCCTTTCTCCGATCAGCTCAAGCAGCTGGTCGAGCTGCATAAGGCGGCCGAGTTAGCCATGAAGGATGTAATTATCCAGCTGTGGCCTGCTGAGCCAATTCCACACAGCTACTTCGGACTCATGAAGCGGCTTGTAAGTGCCTTCCCTCGACTCGAAGTCATCAAGCGGTCGGTCTGCATAGAAGGTGCGTGAATGGCCTTCGCCCGTGCCAAGGTGCATTGGGGGAAGATGGATGCAGAAAAGTTGATGACCGAGAGACCGCCGGAGGGGAAGGAGCATCGCAAGCCTGAACTGTATTATGAAGGTGTCTTGAAAGGAGCCCGCCTTGCGGCGGAGCAATGCACCAAGGACATTATATTTCCATAAATATGGGTGTGTTCGTCCTTTGTAATATTTGAACAAGGGCATTCTTATCATCTATTGCTTGTTGTTTGAAAGTTCTTCCTCCTGTGTGGCCGTTTTATATATTAATCTTGAGAGTCGGCCAGTCGTCGGCTTCCGCCCCCACGTAGTTTGTACGGGGGTGTTCGGGATAAACATGAGCACTCTTTATCCCAATTTTGGGTCCCTAAAGGAGGTGTTCAGCACAGCGAACCAGGCAATCGGACTATAGGGCTTTATCGCTCTCACTTAGCCATAGGAGTTGTTACGAGGAAGGTATGCGCAGCCCCCGGTGTTCGGAAGACCGCACTAGGGGCTCTATAAGCGCCTGATCAGAAAAGGCCGATCCATCGCACGCTGCATTGGTTATAGCATTATGTGGAAGAAATCCTTAAAGGTTTTAGAACCTGTAGAACAGCTGACCAGCTCTCGCTACATCATGACAGTCAGTTTTCGGCTTTCTCTACTAAGGTGGTCGTGCGGAAGAACTGGGACACAATCGCAGTAGTTCTCCCAGTGCTACCTTAGCTGATGTAGCGGAATGTAAGGTACCAAAACATAGCAGCTGGGCAAACCCAACTATTGACCCAAGACATGATTCGGAGTTGATGCATATAATGCTATAAGTTCGGGGTGCCGGACTATCGTGAAGGTTTTCGGACTTTTTTTTTGCCATAGTATGGGCGTGATGAAGCCCCTGGCATATTAAGGCATATCGTGATAAGCAGCCACCTTTTAACAAAAGAGCTTTAAATAAGAAATAGCAGTAGGTGAGCATCACATAAATCCACATGTTGTATTTGAGTAATACGTCAATGCGTATGAGTACAGATGATGTGATAAAAAGAAATATGATTGCGGAACCTGCTGATACCTGGCGTGAGGAAGTTGTGTTCGGATCCGGGGTGTAGTTGGATGATTATAGGGGAATATCTAGAGATTACCTGACGCACTCGAGCTGTTCCCATGCCATCCATCATAGCCTACGTAAAGGTGAACCTGTAAAAAAATGTGAGAAATGGTGTTGCGCCACCTGGCGGTTGAGCCGCAGTATGTGGCTTGTATTATCCTTTTCCAGAGTGTTTTTAATTAATCTCCAGGCGGGCGGGGCTATCCTGCCGCACAGTAGTTCGGACTCCTTTGAGTGTCCGGGAGCTTGGTCTTCGACTCAAGGTTCGACTTTAAGGTGTCATCCGTTGTTCTTGCTGTTAAAGCGGTGGTAGACTCTTCGACCGTGAGGGAGAGTTTGGACCTGCCATTAACCGTGATGACGCTGCGTGGACCGGGCATCTTTAATTTATGGTAGGCATAATGTGGCACCGCGTTGAACCGAGCGAATGCGGTTTGTTCGAGCAGTGCCTGATGGTCACTGCGAAAGGGGACGATGTCAAAGACTAAGTCTTCGGTATGGTGATTTCCCGGAGATCCGAAGACCACTTCCAGTGTGATTGAGCCCGTGCAACATGCCTCTACATCTGGTATGATACCTTTAAAGGTGGTTTTTGTGGGCTTGATCCTTGAGGGGTTGATGCCCATTTTGCGCACTGTATCCTGGTAAAGCAGGTTCAGGCTGCTACCTCCATCCATGAGGACTCGTGTGAGATGGAATCCGTCGATGATGGGGTCGAGGACCAATGCGGCTGAACCACTATGACGGATACTGGTAGGGTGGTCCCTGCGATCGAAAATGGTCGGGCAAGAGGACCATGGGTTGGACTTTGGGTTGATTGTACCGACCTCCCTGAGTGCATGTTTCCACTTGGGAATGTGGCTTGTGCATATCATATTCACCGTTTTCACCTGGGAGGGAATTTCATATGTCCTCCTGTATTCGGTGGTCGGGGCTCTTCGTCGTCGTCATCACTTTGAGACCCCTTCCCCTTGTTTTCGGCGTCTGACCTGCTGGCTTGTCTGAAGACCCAACATTCTCTATTGGTGTGGTTGCCTGGTTTTCCAGGGGTGCCATGAATTTGGCATGGACGGTCGAGTATGCGGTCAAAACTAGACGGGCCTGAATTGTTTTTGTTGAATGGTTTCTTCCGCTCACCGAACATAGAGCCGCTGAATCCGGCATTGACTGACGTGTCTTCGGCATTATCACCGTTTTTGTTGCGCTTGTGTTTGTTGCGTCGTGATTTGTCGTTGCTATCCTTGGCTTTCGATGTGCCGGGATTGCTTGTTGTATTGTTGCTACGAGCCAACCAGCTATCCTCCCCCGCGTAAAAGCGGGTCATGAGTGTTGTGAGGGCTGCCATGGACTTTGGCTTCTCCTGGCCAAGATGTCGGGCAAGCCATTCCTCACGGATGTTATGCTTAAAGGCCGCTAGGGCTTCTGCATCCCGACAGTCGAGAATTTGGTTCTTTTTGGTTAGGAATCGGGTCCAAAATTTCCTGGCTGACTCTCCGGGCTGCTGGGTTATGTGACTTAGATCATCAGCATCCGGTGGTCGCACGTAGGTGCCCTGGAAGTTGTCAAGGAATGTGTTTGCCAGGTTCTCCCAACTCCCGATGGAGTTTTCCAGGAAGCTATTCGGCCAATGTCGAGCCGATCCCTTTAGTTTTAGTGGGAGGTACTTGATGGCGTGTAGATCATCTCCGTGGGCCATGTGAATGTGGAGGAAAAAATCCTATCCATACCGCGGGGTCTGTGGTACCATCGTATGATTCAATGTTCACGGGTTTAAACCCTTCCAGGAATTCATGATCCATTACTTCATCCGTGAAGCATAGGGGATGTGTGGCGCCTCTGTGCCAGGCTTCATTGTATTCGGCCCGGCCGGATTTGTTAGTGTGTCCGGCGTGACGATCTTTGTCACGCGTTGGGGCACGTCCCCATGATCCGTAGATCGATCTTGATTGTCCTGCTTTGTTTTCCAATACATCTCGCAGGTCCTTCGTGTATCCCCGGGCCTTAGTGTTATTGTTTGATTGGCCACGGGGTGCCGTCTGGACTTCGGGCTGGTACGCCGTTTTGTCGCGGCCATGGGGTGGCCGGTTAGCCGCATCATGCGCTGGTAGCATGGGCTTTAAAGCCTCCTCCTCTAGTTGAGGTAGCAGCCTGAGCTTTGGGTAGCTTTTTCTAGGGTGCTCGAGTTCGTATTCCTCGGCAGCCAGGACCTCGGTCCATCTGTCAGTTAGCAGATCTTGATGAGCTTGAAGCTGTTGCTGCTTTTTCTTCAGGCTTTTTGCAGTGGCTATAAGCCAGCATTTGAAGCGCTCCTGCTTGACGGGATCCTCGGGCACGATGAATTCTTCGTCGCCAAGGCTCACTTCATCTTCGGAGAGAGGCATGCAATTATCGTCCTCGGATTCTCCATCAGTTGCCTGTTCTTTAGGGCTAGCTTGCACATCCTCTTGCTCGGCCTGCTCGAAGCTTGCTGGGCAGGATTGTCTTCGTCTTCGGCACCATCCGGATTGTTATCTCTTGTGCCGGTATCAATATTTTTGCTATGGCGGGGCTTGCAGCGGCGCCGATGACGCTGGTGTCTAGATTGCTTCCCCAAGGGGTTATCTTCCGTTTCCTCATCGCCATTGTTTTATTTAGGGCTGTCCACCATATAAATATCAAATGATGAGGTGGTTGTCCAGTGCCCTATATGCGGTGGTTCCTGTTCTTCTCCTGCATCGTCGTCCATACCGTCGATGTCTTTGGAGTCGAAGTCTAGCACGTCGGTTAAATCATCGACAGTGGCTATAAAGTGGGTGGTGGGTGGGGGACGAATTTCTTCATCGTCCGCTCGCCACTCGAGCTGGACATAGTTCGGCCAAGCGTCTCCTGACAAGGAAAGAGACCTTAATGAGTTTAGCACGTCACCCAAGGGCGAGTGCTAAAAATATCCACGACGGTGAACTCCATGACCGGTGTCCAATCAGATTCGATAGGCATGGACACATGCGGTTCGGATCCCGTGGCCGGAGACGAGTCCGAGGGTCCGATGACGCCACTCTCACAGGAGGTGGGATAAGTGTTCGGCTCCAACGCCGATGAGTGTGCGGTTTCGGTGGCGGGGTCTATCCACCCGCCCTCGGAAGTCACGATCTGCTCCGGATTGATTCCCGACGCCACCACAGGCGCGATTTCCCG
Organism: Triticum aestivum; assembly: GCF_018294505.1. Lineage (NCBI taxonomy): Eukaryota > Viridiplantae > Streptophyta > Magnoliopsida > Poales > Poaceae > Triticum > Triticum aestivum. Next base: position 471,835,146 of record NC_057801.1, read on the forward strand.
AATACTATTCGATGGTAGATCAAATTCATGCCCGTCGTGACTGTTTGGCGCACCTGTCATGGGCTCGAATCCGTCGAAGATCAAGTCTCCGCGGATGTCGGCTGTATAGTTTAAGCTTCCATACCTGACCTAATGGCCAGGGGCGTAGCTATCGATCTGCTCCAGATGGCCAAGCGAGTTGGCCCGCAGTACGAAGCCACCGAATACGAAGATCTGTCCGGGAAGGAAGACCTCCCCCTGGACCGCATCGTTGAAGATGATCGAAGGAGCCATCAAGCCCTACAACGATGACACAGTGGAACTCTCAATGAAAGCACCAATGTCGGTGTCAAAACCGGCGGATCTCGGGTAGGGGGTCCCGAACTGTGCGTCTAAGGCTAATGGTAACATGAGGCAGGGGACACGACGTTTTACCCAAGTTTGGGCCCTCTCGATGGAGGTAATACCCTACTTCCTGCTTGATTGATGTTGATGATATGAGTATTACAAGAGTTGATCTACCACGAGATCATCGAGGCTAAACCCTAGAAGCTAGCCTATGACTATGATTGTTGTTTCCTACAGACTAAACCCTCCAATTTATATAGACACTGGAGGGGGCTAGGGTTACACAAAGTCGGTTACAGAGAGGGAAATCTACATATCCGAATATCCAAGCTTGCCTTCCACGCAAAGGATAGTCCCATCTAGACACGGGACGAAGTCTTTAATCTTGTATCTTCATAGTCCAACAGTCCGGCCAAAGTATGTAGTCGGGCTGCCGGAGGACCCCTTAAGCCAGGACTCCCTCAATGTCCTCTCCACTTTTTGCTTATGGACCTAAGTCCCGTGAAGGGCTTGTTTTTCCTGCCCGTAGTTCGGTGGTCGGGTGACCCGCCGGGGTATATTCTTTTAGCCCGGGCCGCACACTGTGTCGAAGTGGGAGGCTCTCATACGTCCATTTTGCATCATGCTTTGATATTGATATCGATTGCATTATGGGCTGTTATTACTCGTTATGTCACAATACTTATGCCTTTTCTCTCTTATTTTACAAGGTTTACATGAAGAGGGAGAATGCCGATAGCTGGAATTCTGGGATGGAAAAGGAGCAAATATTAGAGACCTATTCTGCACAACTCCAAAAGTCCTGAAACTCCACGGAAGTTATTTTTGGAATTAATAAAAAATACCGAGGGAAGAAAATACCAGAGGGGGGCCACCCACCGTCCACGAGGGTGGGGGCGCGCCACTGCCTCATGGGCCCCCTGGTAGTCCTCCGGTGCCCATCTTCTGCTATATGAAGTCTTTCACTCTGGAAAAAGTCAGAAGGAAGCTTTTGGGATGAAACACCGCCGCCACGAGGCGGAGCCAATCTAGGGCTCCGGCGGAGCTGTTCTGCCGGGGAAACATCCCTCCGGGATGGGGAAATCATCACCATCATCATCACCAACGATCCTCTCATCGGGAGGGGGTCGATCTCCATAAACATGTTCACCAGCACCATCTCCTCTCAAACCTAGTTCATCTCTTGTATCCGATTTTTGTCTCAAAGCCTCAGATTGGTACCTGTGGGTTGCTAGTAGTGTTGATTACTCCTTGTAGTTGATGCTAGTTGGTTGATACGGTGGAAGATCATATGTTCAGATCCTATATGCATATTAATACCACTCTACTTATGAACATGAATATGATTTGTGAGTAGTTATGTTTGTTTCTGAGGACATGGGAGAAGTCTTGCTATAAGTAGTCATGTGAATTTGGTATTCGTTCGATATTTTGATGAGATGTATGTTGTCTTTCCTCTAGTGGTGTTATGTGAACGTCGACTACATGACACTTCAACATTTTTTGGGCCTAGAGGACGACATTAGGAAGTAATAAGTAGATGATGGGTTGCTAGAGTGACAGAAGCTTAAACCCTAGTTTATGAGTTGCTTCGTAAGGGGCTGATTTGGATCCATATGTTTCATGCTATGATTAGGTTTACCTTAATACTTCTTTTGTAGTTGCAGATGCTTGCAATAGGGATTAATCATAAGTGGGATGCCTGTCGAAGAAAGGGCAGCACCCAGGCACCAGTCCACCCACATATCGAATTATCAAAGTAACGAACGCGAATCATATGAGCGTGATGAAAACTAGCTTGACGATAATTCCCATGTGTCCTCGGGAGCGTTTTCCTGCATATAAGAATTTTTCCAGGCTTGTCCTTTGCTACAAAAAGGATTGGGCCACCTTGCTGCACCTTATTTACTATTTTTACTTGTTACCTGTTATGAATTACCTTATCACAAAACTATCTGTTACCAATAATTTCAGTGCATGCAGAGAATACCTTACTGAAAACCACTTGTAATTTCCTTCTGCTCCTCATTGGGTTCGACACTCTTACTTATTGAAAGGACTATGATATATCCCCTATACTTGTGGGTCATCAAGACTCTTTTCTAGCACCATTGCTGGGGAGTTAAGCGCCTTTGGTTAGTGGAACTAGGTAAGGAAAAATTTATATAGTGTGCTGAAATTTACTGTCACTTGTTACTATGGAAAGTAACCCTTTGAGAGGTTTGTTCGGGGTATCATCACCCCGACCAGTAGAGTAAAGAATTGCTCCTCAACATACTGAACCTACTGAAAATGTTTACTTTGAAATTCCTTCGGGTATGGTAGAGAAACTGCTAGGTAATCCTTTTACAGGAGATGGAACATTGCATCCGGATTTGCACCTAATCTATGTGGATGAAGTTTCTGGATTATTTAAGCTTGCAGGTATGCCCGAGGATGTTATCAAGATGATGGTATTCCCTTTATCTTTGAAGGGAAAGTCGTTGACATGGTTTAGGCTATGTGATGATATGGGATCATGGAACTACAGCAGATTGAAATTGGAATTTCATCAGAAGTTTTATCCTATGCATCTTGTTCATCCTGATCATAATTATATATATAATTTTTGGCCTCGCGAACGAGAAAGCATCGCTCAAGCTTGGGGAGGCTTAATTCAATGTTATATTCATGCCCTAATCATGAGCTCTCAAGAGAAATTATTATTCAAAAAATTTATGCTCGGCTTTCTCTCAACAATTGCTCCATGCTTGATACTTCTTGTACTAGCTCTTTCATGATGAAGACTATTGAATTCAAATGGGATTTATTGGAAAGAATTAAACACAACTCAGAAGATTGGGATCTGGACGAAGGTAAGGAATCGAGTATAACACCTGAGTTTGATTGTGTTAAATCTTTTATGGATATCGATGCTTTTCGTGAATTTAGCACTAAATATGGACTTGACTCTGAGATAGTAGCTTCTTTCTGTGAATCATTTGCTACTCATGTTGACCTCCCTAAGGAGAAGTGGTTTAAATATAATCCTCCCATTGAAGTAAAAGTAGTTGCACCTATTAAAGTTGAAGAAAAGATTATCACTTATAATTCCTATTGTTCCTACTACCTATATTGAGAAACCACCTTTCCCTGTTAGGATAAACGATCATGCTAAAGCTTCAACTGTGGTTCGTAAGAGTAATACTAGAACACCTACACCACCTGAGAAAATTAAAGTTGGACCTAGTATTGCTATGGTTAAAGATCTCTTGGCTGATAATATTGATGGGCATGTTATTTACTTATGTGATGAAGCTGCTAGAATTGCTAGACCCGATACTAAAAATAAACATAGACCTATTGTAGGCATGCCTGTTATTTCTGTTAAAATAGGAGATCATTGTTATCATGGCTTATGTGATATGGGTGCTAGTGCTAGTGCAATACCTCATTCCTTATACAAAGAAATTATGCTTGATATTGCACCTGCTGAGAAAGAAGAAATCGATGTTACAATTAAGCTTGCCAATAGAGATACTATTTCACTAGTTGGGATTGTTAGAGATGTTGAAGTCTTGTGTGGGAAAGTTAAATATCCTACTGATTTTCTTGTTCTTGGCTCCCCACAAGATGACTTTTGTCCCATTATATTTGGTAAATCCTTCTTGAATACTGTTAATGCTAAGATAGACTGCAAAAAGAATACTGTTACGATCTGTTTAGGGGATATGTCTCATGACTTTAATTTTGCTAAATTTCATAGACAACCCCATGATAAAGAATTGCCTAGTAAGGATGAAATTATTGGTCTTGCTTCTATTGTCGTGCCTCCTAATGATCCTTTAGAACACTATTTGCTAGACCATGAAAATGACATGTTTATGAATGAAAGAAGGGAGATAGATGAAGTATTCTTTAAACAGGGACCTATTTTGAAACACAACTTGCCTGTTGAAATTCTAGGGGATCCTCCACCACCCAAGGGTGATCCCGTGTTTGAGCTTAAACCACTACCTGATACTCTTAAATATGCTTATCTTGATGAAAAGAAGATATATCATGTTATTATTAGTGCTAACCTTTCAGAGCAGGAAGAGGAGAAATTGTTGAAAACTCTGAAGAAGCACCGTGCTACTATTGGATATACTCTTGATGATCTTAAGGGCATTAGTATCACTCTATGCCAACCCAAAATAAAATTGGAGAAAGACGCCAAACCAGTTGTTGATCACCAATGACGGTTAAATCCTAAGATGAAAGAAGTGGTAAGAAAAGAAATACTAAAGCTCCTGGAGGCAGGTATAATTTATCATGTTGCTGATAGTCAGTGGGTAAGTCCTGTCCATTGTGTCCCCAAGAAGGGAGGTATCATTGTCATTCCTAATGATAAAGATGAATTGATCCCACAAAGAATTGTTACAGGTTATAGGATGGTAATTGATTTCCGCAAATTAAATAAAGCTACTAAAAAGGATCATTACCTTTTGCCTTTTATTGATCAAATGCTAGAAAGATTATCCAAACATACACATTTTTGCTTTCTAGATGGTTACTCTGGTTTCTCTCAAATACCTGTGTCAAAAGAGGATTAAGAAAAGACCACTTTTACTTGCCCTTTAGGTACTTTTGCTTATAGACGTATGCCTTTTGGTTTATGTAATGCACCTGCTACCTTTCAAAGATGCAAGATGGCTATATGCTCTGCCTTTTGTGAAAAGATTGTTGAGGTTTTCATGGATGATTTCTCTGTTTATGGATCTTCTTTTGATGATTGCTTGAGCAACCTTGATTGAGTTTTGCGGAGATGTGAAGAAACTAATCTTGTCTTGAATTGGGAAAAGTGCCACTTTATGGTTAATGAAGGCATTGTCTTGGGGCATAAAATTTCTGAAAGAGGTATTGAAGTTGATAAAGCTAAAGTTGATGCTATTGAAAAGATGTCGTGTCCTAAAGATATTAAAGGTATAAGAAGTTTCCTTGGTCATGCCGGTTTTTATAGGAGGTTCATTAAGGACTTCTCTAAAATTTTAGGCCTCTGACTAATCTCTTAAAAAAAGATAGTCCTTTTGTCTTTGATGATGATTGTATAGAAGCATTTGAAATACTTAAAAAAGTTTTGATTTATGCACCTATTGTTCAACCACCTGATTGGAATTTACCCTTTGAAATTATGTGTGGTGCTAGTGATTATGCTGTAGGTGATGTTCTAGGACAAAGAGTTGACAAGAAATTAAATGTTATCCAATATGCTAGTAAAAATCTAGACAACGCCCAGAAAAATTATGCTACTACTGAAAAAGAATTTTTAGCAGTTGTATTTGCTTGTCATAAGTTCAGACCTTATATTGTTGATTCCAAAGTAACTGTTCACACTGATCATGCAGCTATTAAATATCTTATGGAAAAGAAAGATGCTAAACCTAGACTTATTAGATGGGTTCTCCTGCTACAAGAATTTGATTAGCATATTATTGATAGAAAGGGAGCTGACAATCCTGTTGCGGACAACTTGTCTAGGTTAGAGAATGTTCTTGATGACCCACTACCTATTGATAATAGCTTTCCTGACAAACAATTAGCTTCCATAAATTCTGCTCGTGCTGCTCCATGGTATGTTGATTATGCTAATTACATTGTTGCTAAATTTATACCACCTAGTTTCACATACCAGCAGAAGAAAAAGTTTTTCTATGATTTAAGACATTACTTCTGGGATGACCCACACCTTTATAAAGAAGGAGTAGATGGTGTTATTATACATTGTATACCTGAGCATGAACAGGAACATATCCTATGCAAGTGTCACTCTGAGGCTTATGGAGGACACCACGCTGGAGATAGAACTGCACATAAGGTATTGCAATCCGGTTTTTATTGGCCTACTCTCTTCAAAGATGCCCGTAAGTTTGTCTTGTCTTGTGATGAATGTCAAAGAATTGGTAATATTAGTAGACGTCAAGAATTGCCTATGAATTATTCACTTGTTATTGAACCATTTGATGTTTGGGGCTTCGATTATATGGGACTGTTTCCTTCCTCTAATGGGTATGCACACTTTTAGTTGTTGTTGATTATGTTACTAAGTGGGTAGAAGCTATTCCAACTAGTAGTGCTGATCATAACACCTCTATTAAGATGCTTAAAGAAGTTATTTTTCCGAGGTTTGGAGTCCCTACATACCTAATGACTGATGGTGGTTCACATGTTATTCATGGTGCTTTTTGTAAAATGCTTGCTAAGTATGATGTTAATCATAGAATTGCATCTCCATATCCCCCACAGTCTAGTGGCCAAGTAGAACTGAGTAACAGAGAGCTTAAATTGATTTTGCAAAAGACTGTTCATAGATCTACAAAGAATTGGTCCACGAAACTTGATGATGCAATATGGTCTTATAGAACTGCATATAAAAATCCTCTGGGTATGTCTCCATATAAAATGGTTTATGGAAAAGAATGTCAGTTACCTCTCGAACTAGAACATAAGGCATATTGGGCCATTAAAGAGCTCAATTATGATTTCAAACATGCCGGAGAGAAGAGGTTATTTGACATTAGCTCACTTGATGAGTGGAGAACCCAGGCCTATGAGAATGCCAAGCTATTTAAATAAAAAGTTAACAGGTGGCATGACGAAAGGATACAAAAGCGTGAGTTTAATGTAGGTGATTACGTGTTGCTTTTCAACTCTCGTTTAAGATTTTTTGCAGGAAAACTCCTCTCTAAATGGGAAGGTCCTTACGTTATCGAGGAGGTCTATCGTTCCGGTGCCATAAAAATCAACAACTTCGAAGGCACAAATCCGAAGGTGGTGAATGGTCAAAGAATCAAACACTATATCTCAGGTAATCCAATAAATGTTGAAACTAATGTTATTGAAACCGTGACCCCGGAGGAATACATAAGGGACACTTTCCAGGATGTTCCAGACTGCGAAAAGGAATAGGTATATGGTACGGTAAGTAAACCGACTCCAAAACAGTTCTAATGGCAATTTCTCTCCATTTTGGAATATTTAAGAAAATAGGAAAATAAGTAGTCCGGGAAGGACACGAGGTGTCCATGAGGGTGGAGGGCGCGCCCTACCCCCTTGGGCACGCCCCTTGCCATGTGGGCACCTCGTTTGCTCTCCGAACTCTGTTTTCTTGCATGATACTTCTTTGGGTCGGTAAAAATTCATTATATAATCTACCGAAGGTTTTGACCCTCGTATCACGCAAATATCCTCTATTTTTGTTTCGAGCTGTTTTCTGCCAGAGTTGTTAAGGCCGGGCATCATGTCGTCCCCCTTGTCCAACAATGAGGGCAACGATGCTTGGCTTATGAAGATAGAGCTGAAGAGAGAAGAACCCGGAGAGATCAACAGGGATGATAGGATCAAGAAGGCCATGGAGGATCAAGCTCCAGCAGTAGAAGAAGAAGACATCCTTCAACTTCATCACAATCTTCTTACCCCAACTGAGATTGAAGCTTTCAAGATGATCGAATTAGCTTGCATACAAAACAAGTATCTCACACGTGAAAATATTTTCTTGAAGGAGCATATCACCGCACTCAAGGGCATTATACACAAGTTGGGGGATGTCCTATGCTCGATGTGCGACTATCCATCCTCACCGCCATCTTCTTCACCAGCAAAGGAGAACTAAATACATGGGTATGGGCACTCCCCTTAGCAACTGCCAAGCTTGGGGGAGGTGCCCCGGTATCGTATCACCATCACACTCCTATCTTTACTGTTTTTGTTAGTTCATTCCTTTTAGTAATATATTGATCTAGTAGAATAAATTTTTGGTATGATTTAGTTTTGAGTTTTGCTTTATGATTCCTCTACGTAATAGAATCCGTGAGCTATATATAATAAAGATTAGTCTTGAGTCAAGGGCTTTGCTATCTTGCTATGATCTTGAGGGAATAAAAGAAAAAGAAAGAATAAAAAGAAAGAAAGAGATCATATGGATCTTATGGAGAGTAACGACTTCACATATAAAGAGTATGATGAATAAAAGTTGTTGAGAGTTGACAAACATAGTTTTGGTCATCGTTGCAATTAATAGGAAGTAATAAAGAAAGAGAGGTTCTCACATAGAAATATACTATCTTGGACATCTTTTATGATTGTGAGCACTCATTAAAATATGACATGCTAAAGAGTTGACGTCGGACAAGGAAGACAACATAATGGGTTATGTTTTCTTATATCCGAAATAAAGTATATTGTCATGGATCATCCAACATGTTGAGCTTGCCTTTCCCTCTCATGCTAGCCAAATTCTTTGCACCAAGTAGAGATACTACTTGTGCTTCCAAATATCCTTAAACCAAGTTTTGCCATGAGAGTCCACCATATCTACCCATGGATTAAGTAAGATCCTTCAAGTAAGTTGTCCTTGTTGCAAGCAATAAAAATTACTCTCTAAATATGTATGATTTATTAGTGTGGAGAAAATAAGCTTTATACGATCTTGTGATGTGGAAGCAATAAAAGCGACGGGCTGCATAATAAAGGTCCATATCACAAGTGGCAATATGAAGTGACGTTCTTTTGCATTAAGACTTCGTGCATCCAACCATAAAAGCTCATGACAACCTCTGCTTCCCTCTGCAAAGGGCCTATCTTTTACTTTTGTCTTATACCTTTTACTAGAGTCATGGTGATCTTCACCCTTCCTTTTTACATTTTATCCTTTGGCAAGCACCTTGTGTTGGAAAGATCCTGATATATATATATATATATATATATATATATATATATATATATATATATATATATATATATATATATCCAATTGGATGTAAGTTAGCATGAACTATTATTGTTGACATTACCCTTGACGTAAAAGGTTGGGAGGCAGCACTATAAGCCCCTATATTTCTCTGTGTCTGATTAAAACTCCATAACTATAAGTATTGCATGAGTGTTAGCAATTGTATTT
>NC_057801.1:471844458-471845742 GCF_018294505.1 Triticum aestivum
TGGTTAACGAGCTCTATAAGCAAGTTGAAATAATTTTACACTAGAGTTGCACTAGTTCTATAGCCTAGTACAAATAATTTTACACTAGAATTGAACTAGCTCTATAAGCTAGTTCAAATAATTTTACACTAGAGTTGAACTAGCTCTATAGACTAGTACAAATAATTTTACACTAGAGTTGAACTAGCTCTAGTTCAAATAATTTGACACTAGAGTTTAACTAGCTCTATAAGCTAGTTCAAATAATTTTACACTAGGGTTGAACTAGCTCTATAGCCTAGTACAAATAATTTTACACTAGAGTTGAACTAGCACTATAAGCTAGCTTAAATAATTTTACACTAGAGTTGAACTAGCTCTATAAGCAAGTTGAAATAATTTTACACTAGAGTTGCACTAGCTCTATAGCCTAGTATAAATAATTTTACACTAGAGTTGAACTAGCTCTATAAGCTAGTTCAAATAATTTTACACTAGAGTTGAACTAGCTCTATAGCCTAGTACAAATAATTTTACACTACAATTGAACTTGCTCTATAAGCTAGTTGAAATAATTTTACACTAGAGTTGAGCTAGCTCTATAAGCTAGTTCAAATAATTTTACACTAGACACTACTAGAAAAACCGCTACTAATGGCGCACCTAATTTGGCCATTAATGGCGCATCACCGGTGCGCCATTACTAGCACGCCATTAGTAATTTTTACTAATGGCGCACCAGTGGTGCGCCATTATCTGGTATACTAATGGCGCACCACTGGTGCGCCATTAGTATAGGCCACGGTGCACCATTAGTATGCCTCCCAAGGGCCATGTATACCCAGGTGCTTTGGATACTAATGGCGCACCACAACTGGATGCGCCATTAGTAACCGCGGCATACGAATGGCGCACTGTCCTGTGATGCGCCATTAGTGATGCGCCATTTTGAATCTAGATCTGGATCGTGATTTTTTGCCCATTTTTTGCTCGTTTTTTTGCTTGTTTTTTGGCACGACAATATTCTCAAATTATGTTCCTGTTTTTGGATCTTGTTGCCATGGTCTTTTTCCGGAGAGGAGTTCGCCGGAGAGGAGGAGGAGGAGGTCGCTGGAGAGTAGGAAGGAGAAACCATGAGGGGATGGGAGGAGCTCACCGGAGAGGAGGGAGGAGGAGCTCAACGGAGAGGAGGGGATTTTTTGCCTCACCGGAGAGGAGGGAGGAGGAGCTCACCGGAGAGGAGGGAGGAGGAGCTCACCGGAGAGGAGGGAGTAGGAGCTCACCGGAGAGGAGGGAGGAGGAGCT
>NC_057801.1:471845752-471846391 GCF_018294505.1 Triticum aestivum
GAGAGGAGGAGAAGGTCACCGGAGAGGAGAAGTATGGTGGAGGAGAGAAGGGAAGATGAAATGAAGAGAGGAGGAGAGGACCAGCCATATATACGGCATACTAATGGCGCACCGCAGGCAGGTGCGCCATTAGTAATTTTTTTTATTTTTTTATTTGTTTTGAATTTTAAAGGCGGGAAGATACTAATGGCGCACCACGGGCAGGTGCGCCATTAGTAATGGTTTTTTTATTTTTTTCACTTATTTTGAATTTTGAAGGCGGGAAGATAGTAATGGCGCACCATGGGTAGGTGCGCCATTAGTAAGTTTGAATTTTTTTGATTTTTTGCCTCTCTAGATCTTAAAAGCCCCGTATCTTTTTTTCTGTTAGGTTTTTGAGGATTTTGAAAATGTATAACGGGGTTCCCCCCATTAAATTTGGATGTAACTTTTCGAGTAGATGATTTTTCATATAAAAAACTTTTTCATCCGAGTTAGTATGCAAAAGTTATGCCCATTTTTACAAATTCTCGCGAGATTTTGCAAATGAAGTCAAAATTCATATTTGCAAATTTTCCCAACAACTAGGCCACATATCACATGGGAAGCTTATTTTCTTTTATTTTTTTGACATTTTTATCATTTTCTTTTATTTATTTT
>NC_057801.1:471846504-471847270 GCF_018294505.1 Triticum aestivum
AGTGGTGGCCAAGGTTACTAATGGCGCACCGTGGCATGGTGCGCCATTACTAGTTTAACTAGTAATGGCGCACCACACCCACGGTGCACCATTAGTATGTTTGGACAGGCGCACTAGTTCAAAAAAAAAAATTGGTACTAATGGCGCATCGTGGGCAGGGTGCGCCATTAGTAGTTTCAACACTAATGGCGCATCAGAAGGTGGTGCGCCATTAGTATATACTAATGGCGCACCACATGTCTGGTGCGCCATTAGTGTCATTTCCATCTATAGCCCTTTTCCTAGTAGTGGTTGTACCCACCCATACCCTACCCATTGCCATCCCTTTTCCCCCTCATGCTAGCCAAAGTCTTTGCACCAAGTAGAGATACTACTTGTGCTTCCGAATATCCATAAACCCAGTTTTGCCATGAGAGTCCACCATACCTACCTATGGATTGAGTAATATCCTTCAAGTAAGTTGTCATGTTGTATGCAATAAAAATTGATCTCTAAATATGTGTGACTTATTAGTGTGGAGAAAATAAGCTTTATACGATCTTGTGATATGGAAGCAATAAAAGCGACGAACTGGATAATAAAGGTCCATATCACAAGTGGCAATATAAAGTGACGTTCTTTTGCATCCAGATTTCATGCATCCAACCATAAAAGCACATGACAACCTCTGCTTCCCTCTGCGAAGGGCATATCTTTCAATTTTGTCTTATACCTTTTACTAGAGTCATGGTGTTCTTCACCTTTACTTTTTACATTTTATCCTTTG